>NC_045177.1:1417083-1437083 GCF_900700415.2 Clupea harengus
CACACACACACACACACACACACACATACCTGAATGCCACTACAACGGTCCTGTCAAACAGCTCTCCATACCGGCTCCTGTAGATAGTGTCAAACTGCGGGGAGTCACAGGAACATTCTGTCAACTGTTATATATAGAGTCTATTCTCTAACATATCTATGGTATATATAGAGTCTATTCTCTAAAATATCTATGGTATATATAGAGTCTATTCTCTAAAATATCTATTCAGCTGTTATATATAGAATCTATTCTCTAAAATATCTATTCAGCTGTTATATATATAGAGTCTATTCTCTAAAATATCTATGGTATATATAGAGTCTATTCTCTAAAATATCTATGTTATATATATAGAGTCTATTCTCTAAAATATCTATGGTATATATAGAGTCTATTCTCTAAAATATCTATGTTATATATAGAGTCTATTCTCTAAAATATCTATGGTATATATAGAGTCTATTCTCTAAAATATCTATGTTATATATAGAGTCTATTCTCTAAAATATCTATTCAGCTGTTATATATAGAATCTATTCTCTAAAATATCTATTCAGCTGTTATATATATAGAGTCTATTCTCTAAAATATCTATGGTATATATAGAGTCTATTCTCTAAAATATCTATGTTATATATATAGAGTCTATTCTCTAAAATATCTATGGTATATATAGAGTCTATTCTCTAAAATATCTATGTTATATATATAGAGTCTATTCTCTAAAATATCTATGTTATATATAGAGTCTATTCTCTAAAATATCTTTTCAGCATCTTAACCTATTCAGTGTTTTTTTGCCTTTCTTGCCTTTGCACCACATGAACACACACTTTGATCTGCACCAATCAGCTACAGATCTGCTCCAATCAGCTACAGACTACAGAAGACTACAGAAGATCTGCACCAATCAGCTCTACACTACAGAAGATCTGCACCAATCAGCTCCAGACTCACCACAGTGGCGACCTCAGTAGCCCGCTGCTGGAATGCTGCGCTCTGTGGGTCGCTGAGCGCCTCGGAGAAGGGGATGGTGAGGACAACCTGCATCTCAACAGTCGGGGCGGGCCGAGAGGGCTGGGGGGTTGGGGCGGTTGTAGTGGTGGTTGGGGTGGTAGTCGTGGTAGTAGTGGTGGTTGTAGTCGTGGTTGTTGTTGTTGTTGTTGGAGATTTGGTGGTGGTTGTTGGGGTTGTTGGGGTTGTTGTTGTGGTTGCTGGGGTTGTTGGAGATTTGGTGGTGGTTGTTGGGGTTGTTGTCGTGGTTACTGGGGTTGTTGGAGATTTGGTGGTGGTTGTTGGGGTTGTTGTCGTGGTTACTGGGGTTGTTGGAGATTTGGTGGTGGTTGTTGGGGTTGTTGTCGTGGTTACTGGGGTTGAACAGCAGGCAAAGAGGTTAATCAGGACAAAAAGAATAACAATAGAAGTATTACCTGATGTAGTTCCTGCGTCAGCCACTGGGGCTGACATATTAATAACAGAGGTTGAGGTAGCAGTTAACAAGGTTTAGTTTAAGAAGGACAGGACAAGTGGAAATAGGACCTGTTATTACCCAAGGTAGCGAGAGCATGAGCGTCGGTCGAAGCTGTACTGACCACTAATGTAGCTGAAGCGGGACCAGCAATAATGGCAGTAGCTGCGGTCATGTCTTCAGTAGCAGTAGATGAAGCTAATAGTGTTGTTGTAGTGAAGCTAATAGTGTTGTAGCTAATAGTGTTGTAGCTAATAGTGTTGTAGTGAAGCTAATAGTGTTGTAGCTAATAGTGTTGTAGTGAAGCTAATAGTGTTGTAGTGTAGCTAATAGTGTTGTAGCTAATAGTGTTGTAGCTAATAGTGTTGTTGTAGTGAAGCTAATAGTGTTGTAGCTAATAGTGTTGTAGTGAAGCTAATAGTGTTGTAGTGAAGATAATAGTGTTGTAGCTAATAGTGTTGTAGCTAATAGTGTTGTAGTGAAGCTAATAGTGTTGTAGTGTAGCTAATAGTGTTGTAGCTAAGCTAATAGTGAAGCTAATAGTGTTGTAGTGAAGCTAATAGTGTTGTAGCTAATAGTGTTGTAGCTAATAGTGTTGTAGTGTAGCTAATAGTGTTGTAGGTAATAGTGTTGTAGCTAATAGTGTTGTAGCTAATAGTGTTGTAGTGTAGCTAATAGTGTTGTTGTAGTGAAGCTAATAGTGTTGTAGTGAAGCTAATAGTGTTGTTGTAGTGTAGCTTGTGATTGTATCAGGAGGAGTCAGTGTAGAGGAGCGGATAGTGTATCAGGAGCAGATCAGGAGCAGATCAGGAGCAGGTAAAGAGCAGGTAAGGAACATACTAGGAGTAGGTTAGGAGCAGATTAGGGGCCATTGACGAGTTCCACTGTTTTACCTAGGTTCACTTGGAACAAGGTGATGTTGAGCGCTAAAGAGCCGCTATCCACAGCGGTCTGTGTGGTCGTGCTGATGCTGGCTGCATTGGGTGATGAAGAGGAAGAGCTGAAGAGCAGGTTTGTCTCAGCAATCACTGACCCAGCACTACATAACACAGGGGAGCACAGTCAGTCAAGTACACACACACACAGAGACACACACAGAGACACACACACACACGCACACAGAGAGAGACACACACACACACAGCACTACATAATACAGGGGAGGACAGTCAGTCAAGTACACACACACACAAACAGACACACACACACACACACACACACACACACCCAGCACTACATAACACAGGGGAGGACAGTCAGTCAAGTACACACACACACACACACACACACACACACACACACACACACACAGAGACACACACACACACACACCTGAAACTGGTTACACTCAAACCGATGAATGTGGAGTAAGCTGCGTGGAAGACAGGTTCCATCTGAAATGAAACACAGCATGCATTTAGAGAGAGAGGCACACACACACACAGAGCATGCATTTAGAGAGAGAGAGACACACACACACACACACACACAGAGCATGCATTTAGAGAGACAAACACACACACACACACACACACACACACACACACACACACAGACAGAGCATGCGTTTAGAGACACACACACACACACACACACAGGGAAGGAGTTTGGATTACCACTTCTGAAATATGTGACACGAGTCCTAAAAAAGTTCCCTCTGACAGATAAATATCTAGCGGAGTTTACACTGGTCTCCATTACTTCCTGGATCGAGAAACAGCTGATCTACGTGAGAGACGTCATCCAACCATCGCTCAGCAACAGAGGAGCAGCGGAACGCCGTGAACATCCAAGGGTAGTAAACAGAGAAAAATGATCATATCTATGGCAGCACCGAAAGTCAAAAGCCATTGACATAATTCTCAATAATAGTACATTTCCTTCTCCCCCACCCACTGTTAATGACACCAGTGACGTGCATGAACATTATTTGGCCAAATGTCAATCACCCCCTTCTGAACCAGTGACCCCGCCCCCCTGGGCCAATAGCATAGAGTCAGTTGCTCCAGACTATTATCCATCCACAGCTAACTTCACTTTTGAGGAAGTGGATAAAGTTGTGTCCCAGCTGCCAAACAACAGAGCTAGTGGATATGATGGGGTGACATACGAAACCATTAAAGCCACAAAACCCTGGTCCACCCAAACTCTCACTAATATATTTAATAACTGTCTAATTCATGGGAAGATACCTAATTCATGGAAGGGGGCCCTCATACATAGAATACCAAAGAAAGACAATATTCCAAATGATCCATCTACATGGAGAGACATTTCTCTTCTCCCCACTGTTTACAAAGTCCTCATGAAATGCCTTCTTGCCCGCATCCTCCCATGGCTTGTAGACACAGGCACTCTCACCTAAACAAAAAGCCTACATAGACAGACAAGGCATGAATGAACATGTGTTCTGCCTTAAAACTGGAATTGATGATTTCAAACATGAATCATGTAAATTCTACACTGCATTCCTGGATTTTAGAGATGCCTTTGGGACACTGTCTCACAATATGATGCTCCGCACACTGGAAGAAATCCATCTACCTCAACCCTTTGTGGACATCATCACAGACGTGTACAAGGGATCTTTTTTGCAAGTCATCTGTGGAAATCAGCTCACAGAGCCTGTATCCCTCCAGGTAGGGATTAAAATAGGCTGCCCCTGGAGTGCTGTGAACTTCATCCTTGCTATCAACCAGTGGTTGAAATGGCTCTGTCAGTGTGCACCACCACAAATCAGATCCCCAAACCCGTTTCAGGGGTACGCTGATGATGTGGAGATGTCCTCTAGGGATGAGAGTGTAATTACCAACATGCTAAGCAGAACAGGTGAGTTTCTGCTCTGGTCAAAGCTGGAGGTAAAACATACCAAATGCGCAGCACTCTACGAACGACGCAGTGGTGGTAACCGCTGGTACAAAGCAAAGTCAGACAAACCTCCCTCCTTCACCCTCATGGGACAACCAATCAGGGTCTACTCTCGTCACGAGACCTACACCTATCTGGGCCATAAGTTCAACATTGCAGGCGAGTGGGGTGAGCAAATACAGGAGCTATCCTGTGACTATAAGAACAGAATTGATCTGATTGATTCCTCCCCCCTCCCTGTAGTCATGAAACTGGAGGCCATCAGAGAAGTGGCCCTGGCAAAGATACAACACCTCTTTGCCAATGTCCACATCCCACAGAATGTCCTACAAGACATGAACAATAAAACAGTCGAAGCTGTCAGGAGATGGCTGGGACTGAACACTCACTCCACTCGGGATATACTCTTCCTCTCACACAAAGAGGGGGGGCTTGGTGTCCCTAATGTGGAGTGGACCTACACCACTACAAGGCTGACACACCTCATCAGGATGCTAAACACTGATGATGCTGCCGTTCGAGAGCTAGCCAGAGCCTCCCTCCTACTGGACCTCAGGAGAAGAAAGGTCCCTTTGGCAAATGCTGGCCAGGAGAACTTCCTGGGCTTCAGGAAGAAAGGTAATGGCAAGCTGGACACCCAAGCTGCAGGTTATGGTGTTCGGTCAGACTGGCCGGACCTCAATGACCTGTCCAACAGAGCGGCAGTTCGACTGAAATGGGAGAAAGGAAATTCACACACTGCACCAGACGCATCTGATGCAGTTGTCACAGACCCAGCTGTTAATGTGGAGGCTACTGTCTACCACAATGGGACACAATAAACACTCCATAACACAACAGCAAGAAAGTCCCTCCTGAACATTAAACAGGCAGAGACAAAGCAACACTGGACTGGACTGAGACTGCAGGGGAAGTTGGCATGCCTTGACTTTGCTGACCACTCTGTCTCTCATACAATGTACAGGAATGCTGCTGTAGGAGAGGACATCCTCTGCTTTACTGTTAAACTACAGGTGTTGCCAACTAAATACAATCTGGCATTGTGGTACCCTAACAATCATCATCCACACTGTATAATGCACTCTAATCCCAACCAACATTTAGAATCCATTGCTCATATTGTTAATGGCTGTAATAAGTACAAAGGACTTTATACTGCACGCCATGACCGCATTGTCGACCTCATTTCTAGCACTGTTAAGGGAGTATTCCCCCCCAATGTGTCAATGTACAAACACTCCTGTATAATGCCAGATTTGTTTAACAGTTCTGATGATGTGTTCTGCAACATCCCTAACACCCCTGATGTTGTTTTCTTGGACAAGGTTAAAAGGGAGGTAGTAGTCCTTGAGGTAGCCTGTGTCTATGACCTCTATATGGACATAGCCTTCCTTGACAAGTTGACCAAATACCAGCCCATTGTTGCTAAGATGAGAGACCTAGGCTATACATGTAAGCTGGTAGTATTGATATTTGGAAGCCTGGGGCATGTCCATAAGCTTTCGGTCAGTGGGCTACGACTGGCAGGGCTGACAATCCAAAACAACTAGCAAAGTTCTGCTCTGTATCAGCTGCTATAGGTAGTCTTGCTGTTTGGCGTAGGAGATGTTTCTTGTACCCATGAGTCACTAAACTGTATTCAACCTCTGAGAAATGTTTGAATCCTTTCTGTACAGAATATGATTGGTGGATTCAAATAAATAATTTAAATGTGTGTGTGTGTGTGTGTATATGTGTGTGTGTGTGTGTATGTATGTGTGTATATATATATGTGTGTGTGTGTGTGTGTGTGTGTGTGTGTATGTGTGTGTGTGTGTGTGAGTGTGTACACAAATACATGCAAACATCAGTGTAAAGGCACCTGTGACTTGATCTGCTGTGTGAGCTGCTGAGAGGCAGCTGATACTGGGTCTGCCAGGTCACTGCTAAACTCCTGCTGCAGGGTGAGCCTCAGGGAGACTGTGCTGGGGGCTGCTGTGGAAAGAGCCAATGAGGCGCCAGCTGTGGGAGAAGCAAAGAGCCAATGAGGTGGCAGATATGGCAGAAAAGAGCCAATGAGGTGGCAGCTGTGGGGGAAAAGAGCCAATGAGGAAATCCCTGAATAAGAATTGTCCCACTATGTCAAAAACTGAGATTAATAAATACCAGTGCTGTTTGCCAGTGCTAGCCTGGTGGTAGGAGGTTCCGTGCTTGAGTCAGCAAGTGCTTCTGTGGTGGGTGGAGGAGGAGGTGCTTCTGTGGTGGGTGGAGGAGGAGCAGGAGGTTCTTCTGTGGTGGGGGGAGCAGGAGGTGAGGCAGGAGGTGCTTCTGTGGAGGGTGGAGTAGCTGCAGTTGAGGCATCAGGTGCTTCTGTGGTGGATGGAGGAGGAGGAGGTGGAGCATCAGTGGAGGGTGGAGCATCAGTTGCTTCTGTGGTGGGTGGAGCAGGAGGTGTTTCTGTGGTGGGTGGAGTAGCAGGTGCTTCTGTGGTGGCTGGAGTAGGAGGTGCTTCTGTGGTGGCTGGAGTAGGAGGTGCTTCTGTGGTGGCTGGAGGTGGAGGAGGAGCATCAGTTGAGGCAGCAGGTGCTTCTGTGGTGGCAGGAGCTTCTGTGGAGGGTGGAGCAGCAGGTGCTTCTGTGGTGGGTGGAGCAGCAGGTGCTTCTGTGGTGGGGGGAGGAGGAGGTGCTTCTGTGGAGGGTGGAGGAGGAGCATCAGGGGGTGTTTCTGTGGAGGGGGGAGCAGCAGGTGAGGCAGGAGTTGAGGCAGCAGGTGTTTCTGTGGTGGGTGGAGGAGGAGCAGTAGTTTCTGGAGAAACAGATGTAGGAGCTGGTGGAGAAACAGATGTAGAAGCTGGTGGAGAAACAGACGTAGGAGCTGGTTTAGAGCCAGTTTCTTATATGTAAAAAAACAAAACAAAACAAAAAAAAAAACTCATGTATATGTGGATAAATAACTGGCTGAAATCTTTACTTTTCAATAAAAAAAACTCTGAGGGTGTAGTTTGTGCAGCTGGAGATGAGTGTGTGTGTCCTGAGGGTGTAGTTTGTGCAGCTGGAGTGTGTGTCCTGAGGGTGTAGTTTGTTCTGCTGCAGATGAGTGTGTGTGTCCTGAGGGTGTTTTAGTGCGATGGGAGTGTATGATCGTTATTGTCTATAAAGGAAGGCATTGCAACGGGAAAATCTCCCGTTCATCGCGTCCATTCGTGCCCCACCTGTCACGTCGCCGTGCCCTACCAGTGGGGCGCGCCTCACACTTTGAGAAACGCCTAGCCTAGCTCTAGTGGTGACTGGGGTTAGCCTAGCTGTAGTGGGTACTGGGGTTAGCCTAGCTGTAGTGGGTACTGGGGTTAGCCTAGCTGTAGTGGTGACTGGGGTTAGCCTAGCTGTAGTGGTGACTGGGGTTAGCCTAGCTGTAGTGGGTACTGGGGTTAGCCTAGCTGTAGTGGTGACTGAAGGAGTACAACCTAGGGCTAAAATAGGCAAAGGTCAATAGGGTTAAAATAGATCTTTTTTATCTATGACTATTTTTGTAATTGTTTCATAGCTTCAGCATGTTTATCATTGATGAAGTAATGACGAGTTCTTTAGCTTACTTTGAGGTACAGTGTTGGGTACTGGGAGTAGCCAAGCTGTAGTGGTGAGTGGGGTTAGCCTAGCTGCTGTTAGCATAGCTGTATTGGGTACTGGGAGTAGCCTAAGGGTAGTGGTGAGTGGGGTTAGCCTAGCTGCTGTTAGCATAGCTGTGTTGGGTACTGGGAGTAGCCTAGCTGTAGTGGTGAGTGGGGTTAGCCTAGCTGCTGCTAGCATAGCTGTATTGGGTACTGGGATTACACCTAGCTGTAGTGGTGAGTGGGGTTAGCCTAGCTGCTGCTAGCATAGCTGTGTTGGGTACTGGGAGTAGCCTAGCTGTAGTGGTGACTGGGGTTAGCCTAGCTGTAGTGGTGAGCGAGGTTAGCCTAGCTGCTGCTAGCACAGCTGTATTGGGTACTGGGAGTAGCCTAGCTGAAGTGGTGAGTGGGGTTAGCCTATCTGCTGTTAGCATAGCTGTATTGGGTACTGAGAGTAGCCTAGCTGTAGTGGTGAGTGGGGTTAGCCTAGCTGCTGTTAGCATAGCTGTATTGGGTACTGGGAGTAGCCTAGCTGTAGTGGTGAGTGGGGTTAGCCTAGCTGCTGTTAGCATAGCTGTATTGGGTACTGGGAGTAGCCTAGCTGTAGTGGTGACTTACTTTGCAGCGTAGACGTGCTGGTGAGCACTGGGGCTATAGATGCACTAGGAGGAGGTGGCCCAGTGAACTGGATGAAGCCTGGTTGGTCACTGCTGATGATGGAGTTGATCCAGTTCTGATAACGGGACACCCTGGCGTACACACCAGGAAAATTGGGTCGAGCACAACCGACTCCAAAACTAACGATACCGGACTGGATCCACACAGAGTCCTGTCTGCTCACCATCTCCTGTTTGTTCACCATTGGTCCACCCGAGTCTCCCTAGAATCCATTTAATTTGAAGTTTCAGAGCGCTGCTTTTATTTACCTTAACCCCACCATAACCACTAAATGGGATAATAAAAGTCATATGTAATGTTGCCTTAATAAAAGTCACATCTAATGTTCTCATATTAAAAGTCATATCTAATGTTATCATAATAAAAGTAATATCTTATGTTCTCATATTAAAAGTCATATCTAATGTTATCATAATAAAAGTCATGTAATGTTATCATAATAAAAGTCATATCTAATATTATCATAATAAAAGTCATATCTTATGTTATCATAATAAAAGTCATATCTTATGTTATCATAATAAAAGTCATGTAATGTTGTCATAATAAAAGTCATATCTTATGTTATCATAATAAAAGTCATGTTTAATGTCATCAATCACAGTGGTGCTTGTAGGAATCACCAGAATGTAACCCAAATCCCCCAAATGTAGAATTGTAATTCTTTGTTGAGAAAGCAATGCTGTTTTACCTGGCAAGAGTCTTTCCCTCCAGCGAGAAGACCAGCACAGATCATGTTGTCTGTGATTGAGCCGACTCCATACAAAGAGTTGCACTGTGTGTTCACAATCACAGGCACCTCCACTTCCTGTAGAGTCCCAGGGGATGGAAGGGATTCTGGGAGTGACATGGAGACAACACACTCAAGACTGGGAAAGGGAATGTTACCTAACTATAACACACTTAAGACTGGGAAAGGGAACGTTACCTAACTACGACACACTGAAGAATGGGAAAGGGAACGTTACCTAACTATAACACACTCTCACTCGGTCCACTTCTGAATTGAAGATTGAAGCAAGAACTAGACTATGGTATGATTTAAGCAGTTAATATACCTTAACTAGTTACTATATTTAACATCAGTATATGTACACTTAATAGGTTATTACTAATTTTTGTTTACCTCCTTCACGGATGTTTCCAAAGCCAGTGACCCAGCTGTTGGTGCCGTTGATGAACACACTCTCACTGGCAGCCAGACACACAGGACTGATGTAGTTAGTGAAGGTGACTGGGGCACTGAGCTGAAGCAGAGCGATGTCGTTGTCGCTGGTGAACCTGTTGTAATCGGGATGGCGGATGATCGTACGCACAGTGCTGCTAACTCTGTTGGGGTTGCTACCATCCAGGCTCTCAAGACCCAAGAGAACCGTCAGGCGACTGGGGTTGGAGCTGAAACCATGACAACCGAAAGACCAATAGGGTCAGAGCTGAAACCATGACAACCAAAAGACTAATAGGGTCAGAGCTGAAAGCATGACAACCGAAGGACCACGAGGGTCGGAGCTGAAACCATGACAACTGTTAGGCCACTGGGGTCTTCTACAGAAACTCTCATTTTCTTTACAGTTATTGAGGTAAACAGACACAGGTCATGTTGTTATTGAGGTAAACAGACACAGGTCTATCTCTGTAGGGATTCTTTCCATGTTGTCAGACACTTAAAATAACGTTATGAGCTTGTCAGTGGCGAAAACAAGTGGTTTACCTTGACGCAGAATTATACCACACAAATCTACAATTTACATTAACTGCCATTCTTAACGGTTGCCTGAGTTCATAATTACATCATGAAATGGAACCTTCAGTTGGCAACATTCTGATCACATGTTCCTCAAAGGGTTGAAAAGACCCCCCAACCCTCTCTATGATACTCTGATTAGTGTTACTGTCTGAAAGTTTATCCTAGACTCTTCAATCTTAGGTTTTAGGTTTTGAGTTTTGAGGCCATTTGAAGGTCTTACCTGCCGAAGCAGTGAGCTGCCGTTAAGACCCACTCCTTGTTGATCAGGGACCCTCCACAGGAGTGACGTCCAGACCGCTGGATACTGGCCTGCCAGGCCCAACTTCCTGCTGGGGCATCCTGGCCCCCAACTATCCTGGTGTTGAGTGGAGGTCTACCACACACTGCAGGTGGAGTTGAGACAGATTTTCAGTATATATCCAAAGACATTTACACACAAAACGCAAAACACGGCACTCATTACTAGACCTCATGGGTGTTTGTCTCTAATGATCAGATACATTAATCTCTAGAGATCAGACATGTTAGCCTCTTTGCTAGTGCTCAGACATGTTAGCCTCTTTGCTAGTGCTCAGACATGTTAGCCTCTTTGCTAGTGCTCAGACATGTTAGCCTCTTTGCTAGAGATCGGACATGTTAGCCTCTTTGCTAGTGCTCAGACATGTTAGCCTCTTTGCTAGTGCTCAGCCATGTTAGCCTCTTTGCTGGCAATCAGACATGTTAGCCCCTTTGCTAGCACTGAGATATGAGTAGAGTGAGTATGAGGCTATGGTGAGATAGGAGTAGAGTCAGTCTCAGGCTATGGTGAGGCAGCACCATCTGGGTGAAGTGGTTCTTGGAAGTGAAATTACTGAACAGAATATTGCAAGCCTTTAAAAAACAAAGAATTGTCTGAATGTAACCGCCATGACTTTATGATGACTCACCTTGTGCAGTTGAAGGCGAGTGTGTGTCTTCTGAGGGTGTAGTTTGTTCTGCTGCAGACGAGTTTGTGTGTCCTGAGGGTGTAGTTTGTTCCGCTGCAGACGAGTTTGTGTGTCCTGAGGGTGTAGTTTGTTCTGCTGCAGACGAGTTTGTGTGTCCTGAGGCTGTTGGAGCAGGAAGCCCGGGACAGGAGACGCTGTTGTCAGCATCAACCCCGCTGGAGTTGAACTGGATGAAGCCTGGCTGGTCACTGCTGATGTGGGAGTTGATCCAGCTCTGGTAACGGGACACCCTGGCGTACACACCAGGAAAATCGGGTCGAGCACAACCGACTCCAAAACTAACGATACCGGACTGGATCCACACAGACTCCTGTCTGCTCACCATTGGTCCCCCAGCGTCTCCCTAGAATCCATTTAATTTGAAGTTTCAGAAAGCTGCTTTTATTTACCTTGACTCAAATCATAAACACTAAATGGGATATATAATTAAAGTCATATGTAATGTCATAATGAATGTCATATATAATGTTGTCATAATAAAAGTCATATTTCATGCTATCATAATAAAAGACATATCTAATGTTTCCATGATAAAAGTCATATTTAATGTTATCAAGCACACTGGTGCTTGTAGGAATCACCAAAAAATATAAATCAAAACTCCCAAATGTATAATTGTTATTCTTTGATGAGAACGTATTGCTGTTTTACCTGGCAGGAGTCTTTCCCTCCAGCGAGAAGACCAGCACAGATCATGTTGTCTGTGATTGAGCCGACTCGTCCATACAAACAGTTACACTTTCTATTCCCCAGAACAGGCACCTCCACTTCCTGCAGAGTCCCAGGGGTTGGAAGGGATACTGGAAGTGGCATGGAAACAAGACACTCAAGACTGGGAAAGGGAACGCTACCTAACTACGACACACTCAAGACTGGGAAAGGGAACGTTACCTAACTACAACACACTCAAGACTGGGAAAGGGAACGTTACCTAACTATGACACACTCAAGACTGGGAAAGGGAACGCTACCTAACTACGACACACTCAAGACTGGGAAAGGGAACGTTACCAGACTACAACACACTCAAGACTGGGAAAGGGAACGTTACCAGACTACAACACACTCAAGACTGGGAAAGGGAACGTTACCTAACTATGACACACTCAAGACTGGGAAAGGGAACGTTACCAGACTACAACACACTCAAGACTGGGAAAGGGAACGCTACCTAACTATAACACACTCAAGACTGGGAAAGGGAACGTTACCTAACTACAACACACTTAAGACTGCGAAAGGGAACGTTACCCAACTATAACACACTTAAGACTGCGAAAGATAACGTTATCTAACTATAACACACTCTCACTCGGTCCACTTCTGAATTGAAGATTAAAGCAAGAACTATACTATGGTATGATTTAAGCAGTTAATATACCTTAACTAGTTACAATATTTAACATCAGTATATGTACACTTTAGTAGGTTATTACTAATCTTAGTTTACCTCCTTCCCTGATGTTTCCAAAGCCAGTGACCCAGCTGTCGGTGCCGTTGATGAACACACTCTCATTGGCAGCCAGACACACAGGCCTGATGAAGTTAGTGAAGGTGACTGGGGCACTGAGCTGAAGCAGAGCAATGTCGTTGTCGCTGGTGAACCTGTTGTATCTGGGATGGCGGATGATCGTACGCACAGTGCTGCTCACGCTGTTGGGGTTGCTGCCATCCAGGCTCTCAAGACCCAAGAGAACCGTCAGGCGACTGGGGTTGGAGCTGAAACCATGACAACCGAAAGACCAATAGGGTCAGAGCTGGAACCATGACAACCGAAAGACCACCAGGGTCGGAGCTGAAACCATGTAAACCGAAAAACTACTGAGTTCAGAGGTTGAAACCATGACAACTGTTCGGCCACTGGGGTCAGAGCTGATATGAGGATGAGGGACAGAAGGTTTCTGAGAATGTCACCCTTTTATGTCTTTGTGTGTCCATCAGCCTATCTAACCACATCCATTCACATTCATCCAGTCAACTTATCTAACCACATCCATTCACATTAATCCAGTCAGTTAATCATGAAGCTGATAATATAATAATCGCCTATATTTCTACAATCATTTTCTACAGAAACTGAACAGTCGTTTTATTTACAGTTATTGAGGTGAACAGACACAGGTCTGTAGGGATCCTTTCCATGTTGTCAGACACTTATAACAACAATATGAGCCTGTCAGTGGAGAAAAATAAGCGGTTTATTTTTGATGCAGATGCTTGCCCCATGGGATAACATTGGGCCTCATTCTCGAACGCAGTTAAGAAGAATTTAAGAGGAATTTAAGAGGAATTTAAGAGGAATTGGATTTAGGACAACATTTGGCATTCATGAAAGTTTTCTCATCTGGGATTTGCTCTGAACTTCAGAAGACTTTCCGAACTCGAAATATCAGTCGTAACTCGGCCAGAGTTTTCTCAAATGCGATTCCTTAAAAAACCACAAGATGGCCCCGTGGGCCATCTTGTGGTTTTTTGAGGAATCGCATTTAAGAAAACTCTCTGTGTTAATTCATTTGTGAGAAATCGTTGGTGATTGCGTTCACATCAACTCTACAGATCCTCGGATTAAAGTATCATTAACAATTACGTTTCACATGTAGGCCTTTAGTCATGATTCTACGAGGCACCGTGATGTCATAAAATAAATAAAAGGACTACACCGTCTAGTGAGCGTCGTTTGGCACTGCCGTCTGTGCAAGTACGGCAATCCAGAATTTTCAAGTAGTTCCACGTTGGTGGAACGAGCTGCCCTAGCACTACCAGAGCAGGCGCGTCCCTCTCTACCTTTAAGAAGCTTTTGAAGACCCAACTCTTCAGAGAGCACCTCCCTTCCTAACTGGCACTTCTACTAGTGCTTAACTTGCACTTATAGCAGTTACAGTCCTGCACTTCGTTTTTATTTCCTATTTCGTTTTTCTATTTCTTATGTAAAGTAGTATTTATTGTTACACTAGGTCTCTATTGCTCGTAGCTTGACTGTTCTCCCTTGTACGTCGCTTTGGACAAAAATGTCTGCTAAATGACTAAATGTAATGTACACGAACACTGCAAATGTAAGTGAATAAATAAATAAGCACTAAACTCAATCACGTTGATATAGCTATAGTGGAATAGAATGGACACATCTACATCCTGCAACAGTCCATCTCTGCACCGTTCAAGTCATAGACATATATAGTTGAAGTTAGATCTGCGTTTACTCGACGGTGATGCTTTCCGCTTTGACATGACTCGTTTACGAGTTGCTTTCGTGTAGATTCGGTCGATTCCGACTGCACACGTCACTACGGTTGCGTGCCCTTATAAGGAGCTGGCAGGGCGTGTATGTATGCAAATTCAGGAGCACGAGAACGCGCTTTCAATTTAAGAAAACTCTTCCGGGGGAGCACAGCCCAGAAAACTTCTGCTGCGTAGGACCACATTTTCAAGCGTGCATGAATTTGGCGGATGTCTTTTGCTTACGTTGTTTTTCCGAAGCCCGTAAGAAACATTTCAGAAGAAACTTCAGAAAATGTTCGAGAATGAGGGCCATTGTATAGCCATTTTTAAGTTGCTGGTCACAGAATTCTAACTCAATGGTGGACCAGTTTCAGCTGTTGTTTACAGCATTTTAACTCAATGGTGGACCTGTTTCGATTGTTGGTTACAGCATTCTGACTCAATAGTGGACCTGTTCGATTGTTAGTTACAGCATTTTAACTCAATGGTGGACCAGTTTCGATTGTTTTTGTCCCCACTTTGGACCTTAAACAGTGGGAAAATAAGGCCAGGTTAAAAAATCCCAAAGTTTCTCTTTAAGCCCTTGAGGAGTGAGTTTTTTTTTTTGGTAAGTCATTCCAGAATTATAACACACAAATCTAAAATTTTCATGAACTGTCATTCTTAACGTTCGCTTGAATTCATAATTACATCATGAAATGGAACCTTTAGTTAGCAACATTCTGATCACATGTTCCTGAAAGGGTTAAAAATGCCCCCCCCCCTCTCTCTTTGATACTCTGATTAGAGTAATTGTCTGAACGTTTATTATAGACTCTTCTATCTTAGGTTTTAGGTTTTGAGTGAGAGGCCATTTGAAGGTCTTACCTGCTGAAGCAGTGAGCTGCCGTTAAGACCCACTCCTTGTTGATCAGGGATCCTCCACAGGAGTGACGCCCAGACCGCTGGACACTGGCCTGCCAGGCCCAACTTCCTGCTGGGGCATCCTGGCCCCCAACTATCCTGGTGTTGAGTGGAGGTCTACCACACACTGGAGGTGGAGTTGTGACAGATTTTCAGTAAACATCCTGTTACGGCCAAAGATGGCGGACCAAACTCTGCTGACAGCGGTGTTTTGTATATAAATGTTCCTTTTTTCTGAGTTTTCACACTTAGATTTTTCAAAAGTTACCAAGAAATAGACACTGTACTATCCAATAACACCGTTACTGTAACCAGCAATAATGGTTGATGTGATTTGCGAGGCGTCTGTCAGCCAACTGTTTAACATTAGTACGTTAGCCTATGCTAGATAGCATAACTTTCTTGCAGCATACCAACGTCACACGTTACCGTAAATGCTATCTTAAAAGGGAGTTCGAAACCAAAGTTTTTTGAAAGATGCCTTCACCCGAAAGACATGTCTTGTTATACACCTGTCTATTATGGCATTGAGGTAGCTGTTAAGGTGTTATGGGCCTAGCAGAGGTTTTTCTTGTGTGTGCAAGGTGGAGCGGGCGTTGTCTCGGACCGTGCGTGATTGCTGGGCGGGACTTCTCCCTTTTTAAGCCGGCCTGCCCCAAGATGGCGGCGCTCGCTACGTCTTTTCAGTCCTTCGACTCCGTTAAAGCCCTCCTTACCACTGATTCCATACTGGCCGCTCTGAACTTTACTCCTCCCTTTGCTCTAGCTGTGGACGCTAGTGATTAGGGAGCTGACGCGGTACTCTTGCAATCAAGTGAAGACGGGCTAGAACACCCACTGTGTTTCTTTTTGCGTAAATTTAATGTTCATAAAAGGGCATATTCCACTATTGGAAAAGAGGCACTTGCTCTTGTGTTGGCTCTCGAACATTTTGGTGTTATGGGCCTAGCAGAGGTTTTTCCTGTGTGTGTGCCAAGATGGCGGCGCTCGCTACCAGGAACCGGATTGTATGATGGTTTCCCCAGGATCTCGACCTGTTTCAGCGTTCCCTGGCTTGTAGCAACACTTGGCATCACCAGAGACTTTACCTTGAAGACCCCTACCTACCTCCTACGCGCTTTTTCGTTTGCAATTCTCTTAGTTGTTTACTGGTGGTTGTTTGTTTGTTTATGTGTCTGCACTTTTTCTAGCTTAGGGCTAGTTAGTGCAGGCAAGGAAGTTTCCGGGAAGACCTTTTCCTTTATTTGTGAGTGAGGTAAGCTGCAGTGACGAGTTATTTATTGTGAGGCTTTCTTGGATGTCATTTTGTTTTCTCTCTCCTTTTGATGGCAACCGCCATTGTTTTTCAAATAAACAAGTATTTTTACTCCGCAACTGAGAGTCTGGCAATTTTATGCTACTAGGGACCTTTTGGTTCTTCAAGGCCCGTAACACAGCTACCTACCATTTCAAACAGACCCCTAGTGATCAGACAAGTTAGCCTCTTTGCTACTGCTCAGATATATTAGCCCCTTTGCTAGCAATCAGACATGTTAGCGTCTTTGCTAGTGCTCAGATATATTAGCCCTTTTGCTAGCACTCAGACATATTAGCCTCTTTGTTAGCACTGAGATAGGAGAAGAGTCAGTCTCAGGCTATGGTGAGATAGGAGTAGCAGTTGGATGACTAAACGGAATACTGCAAGCCTTTATGTAAAAAAAATAATTATCTGAATGTAACCGTCATGACTTTATGATGACTCACCTTGTGCAGTTGAAGGCGAGTGTGTGTCTTCTGAGGGTGTAGTTTGTTCAGCTGCAGACGAGTTTGTGTGTTCTGAGGGTGTAGTTTGTGGAGATGCAGATGAGCGTGTGTCTTCTGAGGGTGTAGTTTGTTCAGCTGCAGACGAGTTTGTGTGTCCTGAGGGTGTGGTTTGTTCAGCTGCAGACGAGTTTGTGTGTCCTGAGGGTGTAGTTTGTGGAGATGCAGACGAGTTTGTGTGTCCTGAGGGTGTGGTTTGTTCAGCTGCAGACGAGTTTGTGTGTCCTGAGGGTGTAGTTTGTGGAGATGCAGACGAGTTTGTGTGTCCTGAGGGTGTGGTTGCAGGTTGAGAGGAGGCAGAGGTGTCTGGAGCAGGAAGCCCAGGACAGGAGACGCTGTTGTCAGCATCAACCCCGCTGGAGCTGAACTGGATGAAGCCTGGCTGGTCACTGCTGATGTGGGAGTTGATCCAGCTCTGGTAACGGGACACCCTGGCGTAGACACCTGGAAAATCGGGTCGAGCACAACCTCTTCCAAAACTAACGATACCGGACTGGATCCACACAGAGTCCTGTCTGCTCACCATGGGTCCCCCAGAGTCTCCCTAGAATCCATTTAATTGGAAGTTTTATTTACCTTGACCCAATCATACCCACTAAATGGGACATATAATAAAAGTAGTGCTGTCAAACGATTAAAATATTTAATCGCGATTAATCGCATTTTTGTCATAGTTAACTCAAAATTAATCGCGATTAATCGCAAATTTGTATCTATTCTAAATGTCCCTTCGTTTATTTATTTTTTCCATCATTTTATTTTTATTTTAATGCCCTTATCAACATGGAAAAGTGGATTGGCTTGCTTTAAGCAAATGTTTTATTTTATTGAAAACCAACATTGTCAAACAGGGCGGTACAAAATAAAATTATAAAGTGCACATTTCAGGTAAACAAGGACTCAGCCTATAGTGCAGTTAAACCATGGCTTAATATTTTCTCTGTTTCAAGTTTGCTGGGAACATAGCAGTCATGCCTCTTATTTCAGAAACAATGAACCATAACAGTTAGGTTACCAATAAAAGGTAAGCCTACTACTTCTTTGATTTCAGCCAGCTGCCTGTTGACATTTTCAGACAACAGTGAAGCTCGCTTCTTTTGCACAACACAACTTTTAAAAGTAAACTTTCAATTCAGAAGCTTTCTATCATCCATTTCGCCGTATCGCGCTCACCATTCACTCAAACCGTAACGTTAACCTACTACACAGTTTGCGAGGCCAAAAAGAACGTTAATCTAAAAAAAAAAAATGTAAAAAAAAAATTTGAAAAAAAGAAATCGCGTTAATCTCGCGATAAAAAAATTAACGGCGTTAAAATGGGTTTGCGTTAACGCCGTTAATAACGCGTTAAACTGACAGCACTAAATAAAAGTAATATCTTATGTTGTCATAATAAAAGTCCTATCTTATGTTATCATAATAAAAGTCATATCTTATGTTCTCATAATAAAAGTCATGTTTAATGTCATCAATCACAGTGGTGCTTGTTACTGTAGGAATCACCAGAATGTAACCCAAATCCCCCAAATGTAGAATTGTAATTCTTTGTTGAGAACATAATGCTGTTTTACCTGGCAGGAGTCTTTCCCTCCAGCGAGAAGACCAGCACAGATCATGTTGTCTGTGACTGTGCCGACTCCATACAAACAGTTACACTTTCTATTCCCCAGAACAGGCACCTCCACTTCCTGTAGAGTTCCAGGGGTTGGAAGTGATACTGGAAGTGACATGGAGACAACACACTCAAGACTGGGAAAGGGAACGCTACCTAACTATAACACACTCAAGACTGGGAATGGGAACGTTACCTAACTACAACACACTCAAGACTGGGAAAGGGAACGTTACCTAACTATGACACACTCAAGACTAGGAAAGGGAACGCTACCTAACTATGACACACTCAAGACTAGGAAAGGGAACGCTACCTAACTACAACACACTCAAGACTGGGAAAGGGAATGTTACCTAACTATAGCACACTCACACTCGGTCCACTTCTGAATTGAAGATTGAAGCCAGAACTATACTATGGTATGATTTAAGCAGTTAATATACCTTAACTAGTTACAATATTTAACATCAGTATATGTACACTTTAATAGGTTATTACTAATTTTAGTTTACCTCCTTCACGGATGTTTCCAAAGCCAGTGACCCAGCTGTTGGTGCCGTTGATGAACACACTCTCACTGGCAGCCAGACACACAGGCCTGATGTAGTTAGTGAAGGTGACTGGGGCACTGAGCTGAAGCAGAGCGATGTCGTTGTCGCTGGTGAACCTGTTGTAATCGGGATGGCGGATGATCGTACGCACAGTGCTGCTAACTCTGTTGGGGTTGCTGCCATCTAGGCTCTCAAGACCCAAGAGAACCGTCAGGCGACTGGGGTTGGAGCTGAAACCATGACAACCGAAAGACCAATAGGGTCAGAGCTGAAACCATGACAACCAAAAGACTAACCAGGGTCGGAGCTGAAACCATGACAACTGTTAGGCCACTGGGGTCTTCTACAGAAACTCTCATTTTCTTTACAGTTATTGAGGTAAACAGACACAGGTCATGTTGTTATTGAGGTAAACAGACACAGGTCTATCTCTGTAGGGATTCTTTCCATGTTGTCAGACACTTATAATAACGTTATGAGCTTGTCAGTGTCGAAAACAAGTGGCTTACCTTGACGCAGAATTATACCACACAAATCTACAATTTACATTAACTGCCATTCTTAACGGTTGCCTGA
>NC_045177.1:1444583-1482083 GCF_900700415.2 Clupea harengus
GTAGTGGTTTGTGGGTTGTACTTACCTTCAGTTTGGTATTTGTGACAGATCTCTTTTTTCCTCTGCAATGAACAAAGGAACAGATCAAACATCATTGGTCATCTCCAAGTCCACTACCAATCAGCAATCAGTATTCATTTAGCGTCACCGAGAGACTGGAGATGTATTTTTAATGCTACGTTTTCAACACAAGTTCTATGTCACTCACACACACACACACACACACTTATACCATCACACACACTCTTTTTAATGCTTTACTGCCCACAGACTTTAAAGCATTTAGAGCAACCTTTAAAGCCAGTCAGTAGCTGGGTTCTGGCTCATTTAAAGCCAGTCAGTAGCTGGGTTCTGGCCCATTTAAAGCCAGTCAGTAGCTGGGTTCTGGCCCATTTAAAGCCAGTCAGTAGCTGGGTTCTGGCCCATTTAAAGCCAGTCAGTAGCTGGGTTCTGACCCATTTGCATATTTTGAAACACATATACTCCCCTAATCAAGGAAGGAGTTGTGAACAGCTGTGGGTTCAGAACTTTAATGTAAACTCATAATGAAACCTCAACAAACGCAATTTCATGCAAATAAATAAGTTTCTATCAACCTAAGTCGCATAATAGCCCATGCAAATCGGGAGCAAATATCAACCCATACGTGTGCTACATGGATGCTAGCATCGGTCACTACCATCTGTCGCTACATATGGGAGTACATATGGGTGCTAGCATCTTACGTAGCGACAGACACTGTCGCTACGTGTGGGTGCTACCATCCGACGCTACGTATGTGTGCTACATGGGTGATAGCATCCGACGCTACATATGGGAGTGCATATAGGTGCTAGCATCTTACGTAGCGACAGACACTAGCACCCTTGTAGCACCCTTACGTAGCGACCCATGGATCTTCGCCTCATTGCTAGCACAGCCGCCTCCCGTGTCAGAGGTAGCGAGTTGGAGTCCGGTGTGGCCCTGTGCTCGTCTACACAACGCAGGTTCCACTTACCTGATGCAGGTGTTGGTGAGGTGCAGATGGGCTTTGTGACTCTCCTTCAGTAGAATCCTACACAGGCACAGAGCAGGGGACAGGAGTCAGGACAAACAAACAAACAAACAGTTGCCCTAGTAACCCTCAGAGAGTTGGAGTCAGGACAAACAAACAGTTGCCATAGTAACCCTCAGAGAGTTGGAGTCAAGACAAACAGTTGCCCTAGTAACCCTCAGAGAGTTGGAGTCAAGACAAACAAACAGTTGCCCTAGTAACGCTCAGAGAGTTGTTCATTCTCAACAAGCTCTCTCCCAACCACAAACAACCCAGCAAACTGATAACGTATATCAGTTGGATACAGACTCCTCATTCAGAACGCAGACTATTATAGTTCTAGAATAACCACTGGTTCAGAATGCAGACTATTATAGTTCTGGAATAACGAACCAGACCAGACCAGTGGCTCAGAATGCAGACTATTATAGTTCTAGAATAACGCCCACTCTGGCTCAGAATGCAGACACTACTGGAAGTCTCCTACAGTTCTAACTAAGAGCTTAGCTTATTACTTATACATAAGTGGCTTATAGCAACTCATAGGAAAGTCATACAGGCCTTATACAAAGACTTCATAGGAATCTTGCAAATTATATAAAATCCTCAGATCAGACTCTCAAGGGAAACTCATGAGAAGTTTATAGTGGTTCATATGGAGGCCATAACACACCACACCTGGTCATAGAGAAGCCATAACACACCTGATCATAGAGAAGCCATATCACACCTGATCATAGAGAAGCCATATCACACCTGATCATAGAGTAGCCATAACACACCTGGACATAGAGAAGCCATAACACACCTGATCATAGAGAAGCCATATCACACCTGATCATAGAGAAGCCATATCACACCTGATCATAGAGTAGCCATAACACACCTGATCATAGAGTAGCCATAACACACCTGATCCTGATCATAGAGAAGCCATATCACACCTGATCATAGAGAAGCCATAACACACCTGATCATAGAGTAGCCATAACACACCTGATCCTGATCATAGAGAAGCCATATCACACCTGATCATAGAGAAGCCATAACACAACACACCTGATCATAGAGAAGCCATAACACAACACACCTGATCATAGAGAAGCCATAACACAACACACCTGATCATAGAGAAGCCATAACACACCTGGTCATATAGAAGCCATAACACACCTGATCCTGTCATAGAGAAGCCATAACATATCATACCTGGTCAGCATCCACCCTTTAGGCCAGAGTGACTTCACCTCACTTTCCAGAAAGTTCCTCAGGTATTCCTCAGCGTTTGGCTGTTGCCGCTTCGCCTGCTCATAGAAACCCATCTTAATCTGAACAACCTCGCACAGGAGAGCCCTGACGAGGAAGGAACACACACACACCACACACACCACACACACACACCAGTATTAAAAGACCACTATGTTAACTGTTTGGTGTGACACAGACACAGGTCAGTATTATTGTTGATGACGCACGGCTCTCACCTCATCTCCTTACTCCAGTGTATCCTCTTCTGCGGTGGTGATGATGTCGTTCCCTTCCCTACCTTCATCTCTCCCTCCTCCTCCTCCTCAGGTTCGTCCTTCTTCTCTTCCTGTTCTCTCTCTCGCCCCTCATAGTTAGCTCTTTAAAAGACCACAGACATTAACGCCACAGTCAGTGATACCGAGACCACAGACATTAACGCCACAGTCAGTGATACCGAGACCACAGACATTAACACCACTGTCAGTGATAGCGAGACCATAGACATTAACACCACAGTCAGTGATAGCGAGACCATAGACATTAACATCACAGTCAGTGATAGCGAGACCATAGACATTAACGCCACAGTCAGTGATAGCGAGACCATAGACATTAACACCACTGTCAGTGATAGCGAGACCATAGACATTAACGCCACTGTCAGTGATAGCGAGACCATAGACATTAAAGCCACAGTCAGTGAGAGACCATAGACATTAACGCCACAGTCAGTGATAGCGAGACCATAGACATTAACGCCAGTCAGTGAGAGACCATAGACATTAACGCCACAGTCAGTGAGAGACCATAGACATTAACGCCACATTCAGTGACGAGTGAAGCCAAATACCCCCTTCAGTGTTCAGCACCAGTGATATTAGTGATCACTTCCCCATCACTGACACACGGGTGTGATGTCACTTCCCCATCACTGACACACGGACGTGATGTCACTTCCCCATCACTGACACACGGACGTGATGTCACTTCCCCCATCACTGACAAACGGGTGTGATGTCCTTAAAAGTGCTTTTGAAGAAATGATTTGTGTATGTTAGTGTGTGCACATATACAAGTCTAAGTATGATGAGTAACATACCTAAGGCTCATACTGTACAGTGTGTGTGTGTGTGTGTGTGTGTGTGTGTGTGTGTGTGTGTTACACAGTTCATACTTGGCATTTCGGACGTCAGTGAAAGTTCGACAAGCGTCCTGGAAACGGGCGATCTGCTCAGGCATCGCCATGGCAATGGACTCCTTGAGTTTCTGGAGGGCTGCAAGAAGACTCCCAACCTGATGATGCAAGCAGACAAAAAAAGACGAGAGTGTGTGTGTGTACCTGTGGTTTGACTGTTTGAAGGCTCTCTAGGAGTGTGTGTGTGTGTGTGTGTTGCTGTGTTTTGAGTGTGAGCTTGCCAGGTCTCTTCGTGAGTGAGTGAGTGTGTACCTTGAGTGTGAGTTTGCGGGCTCTCTTCAGGAGGGTGTGTGTGTGTGTGTGTGTGTGTACCTGTGGTTTGAGTGTGAGCTTGCCTGGACTCTTCAGGAGTGAGTGTGTGTGTGCGTGCGTGTGTGTACCTGTGGTGTGTGTGAGCTTGCGGGCTCTCTTCAGGAGTGTGTGTGTGTGTGTGTGTGTGTGTGTGTGTGTCTACCTGTGGTGTGTGTGTGAGCTTGCGGGCTCTCTTCAGGAGTGTGTCTCTGCTGAAAGGCAGGTGATTGGAGAGGTGTGTGAAGACACGCGAACGCACTGCTGGACCCAACTCTCTGCTCCGCACTTCGACACTACCCCCCCCCCACACACACACAGAGAATTAAAACCCAACTCTTAGCTACGCACTTCCACACTACCACACACAACACACACAGATTTAAAACATGTTCAGGTCAAGCTCTGGATTTCACCTCCGGACCAACAGACAGAGCAGAGGAAGGAAGAAAAAAAAAAAAAGATCAGAAAAGATAAAGACTAGATCAAATTAAGGATAAGATACGGGAATGCATGTGTGTGTGTGTGTGTGTGTGTTTGTGTACGTGCGTGCGCATGTGTGTGTGTGTGTGTGTGTGTGTGTGTGTGTGTGTGTGCGTGTCACCCACTCCAGCAGCATGCTGTTGACCTCCTGAGTGAAGAACTTCAGCTTGCTCTCGCCCTCACACACCCTGGCAACCTGTCAACAGCAAGAACACACGTCAGCCCAGATCACACACACACACACACACACACACAGCCAGAATCACACACACAAACACACTAACAATCAGCCAGAATCACACACACAAAACACACAATCAGCCAGAATCTCACACACACACTAACAATCAGCCAGAATCTCTCACACACACACACACACACACAAACAATCAGCCAGAATCTCACACACACACAAACAATCAGCCAGAATCACACACACAAAACACACAATCAGCCAGAATCTCACACACACACACTAACAATCAGCCAAAATCTCTCTCTCACACACACACACACACTAACAATCAGCCAGAATCTCACACACACAAACAATCAGCCAGAATCACACACACCATCAGCCAGAATCACACACACAAACACACTAACAATCAGCCAGAATCTCTCTCACACACACACACACACACACACACAATCAGCCAGAATAACACACACAAACTTAGTGCACTTTAAGTCTGATCTACATGTGACCATCAACAGACATGACAGCAGTCTGATCTACATGTGACCATGACAACAGTCTGATCTACATGTGACCATGACAGCAGTCTGCTATGCATGGGGCCCTGAGCTGCACCAAAGTCTGTCTGTCCATACACACAGAATGCATCATCATTCATTCATTCATTCACCCAAGTCTGTCCATACACACAGAATGCATCATCATTCATTAAAATCATTCATTAATTCACCCAAGTCTGTCCATACACACAGAATGCATCATCACTCATTCATTTCACCCAAGTCTGTCCATACACACAGAAGTGCTTCATCATTCATTCATTAATTCACCCAAGTCTGTCCATACACACAGAATGCATCATCACTCATTCATTTCACCAAAGTCCGTCCATACACACAGAATGCATCATCTTTCATTCATTCATTCATCCATCCATCCATTCACCAAAGTCTGTCCATACACACAGAATGCTTCATCATTCATTAAAACATTCATTCACCAAAGTCTGTCCATACACACAGAAGTGCTTCATCATTCGTTCATCATTCATCATTCATTCGTTCATCCATTCATCCATCCATCCAACAGAAACATCATGGTGAGCTTTTATGACCATGTAAACAAACACGGCCTAAAGGCGACCGGTAGCATTAGCATTAGCGGTGTCAAATGCAGCTTAAAGGTAACCGCTAGTGTTAGCAGAGTGAAATGCGGCCTAAAGGCGACTGATAGCATTAGCATTAGCGGTGTGAAATGCAGCTTAAAGGTAACCGCTAGTGTTAGCAGAGTGAAATGCGGCCTAAAGGCGACTGGTAGCATTAGCATTAGCAGTCAACCTCTGGCTGAGTTCCGGCCCAGTCGTGGCTGTTGTGGACTCACCTGTGGCTGAGTTCAGGCCCAGTCGTGGCTGAGTTGTGGACTCACCTGTGGCTGAGTTCAGGCCCAGTCGTGGCTGAGTTGTGGACTCACCTGTGGCTGAGTTCAGGCCCAGTCGTGGCTGAGTTGTGGACTCACCTGTGGCTGAGTTCAGGCCCAGTCGTGGCTGAGTTGTGGACTCACCTGTGGCTGAGTTCAGGCCCAGTCGTGGCTGAGTTGTGGACTCACCTGTGGCTGAGTTCCGGCCCAGCCGTGGCTGAGTTGTGGACTCACCTGTGGCTGAGTTCAGGCCCAGTCGTGGCTGAGTTGTGGACTCACCTGTGGCTGAGTTCAGGCCCAGTCGTGGCTGAGTTGTGGACTCACCTGTGGCTGAGTTGTGGACTCACCTGTGGCTGAGTTCCGGCCCAGTCGTGGCTGAGTTGTGGACTCACCTGTGTGAGGTCCCTGATGCACGCCCGGAGAGGTGAGGGGAGACCATGAGGGGGTGTGGCCACAAGCTTCTGGCTGCTTTGGGACACAGGCTGGTCAACGCTGGCCCTTGGAGGAGGCGTGCTCTGAATGGTCAAATCTATTAGTGGTGTGCTCTGATTGGTTAAATCTATTGGTGGTGTGCTCTGATTGGTTAAATCTATTGGTGGTGTGCTCTGATTGGTTATCCTGGCAGGTAGGGTGCTCTGATTGGCCAAGAGGGCCGGCGGAGTGCTCTGATGATTGGTGCTCCCACTGGCCGGCGGCGGCGGTGGGGAGAGCTCCAGTGGGGTGGGGGGCGGGGCGATGAGGGGTCTGTCGAACTGGAACTCCTGAAGCTTCCCGTGCTGCAGCTTGCGAAGAACGCTGTCCAGGTTCAACGGCCCCGACCGCGGACGCCTCGGCTGCTTCTGGGGGGGAGGACGCGCCTCAGAGGGGGTCGGACGCGGAATGAGTGGGAGGCTGAGGAAGAGGAAGAGGAAGAGGAAGTGTATGAGGAACAGGGGGAAGCTCTTAAATGGATCTAGGGATGAAGGCATCAGATGCAGGAGCAGACTAGTTCATCATTCTGCCCCAGTCCTTTTCATGAACAGAGAATGTTGTCACACAGTTGAGCAAACAACATCCTTTAGTTAACATTCACCTGTACATCATTTTGTTTGTCGAGTTTGATGCAATCAGATGCCATTAGCATTAGCTATTCTAATTACCCAGCATCAGCTGTCTAGAGATTGTTGCCGTGATGACGTCCGTGATTGTTAGATGTATAAGATGATGTTTGTTAGCGAGTTCTGATTCCAATAACCCACCTGGGGGGTATTCGTCGTAGCTCGCTAAGCGGTTTAGCGAGCTAATTTTCAGGCTAAGATAAAAAACGCCCCTCTTTTTGGTTCGTGGAAGCAACTTTTGATAAATCACCATAGTTACATATCGATTAGCACTAACCTGCTCCAGGGCAGGCTAACTTAAGTGTAGCTGGATAAGCTTGCCACACCCCCGGAAAAAGGAGGGATCCCATTGACCAAGGACTGATATTAGATAGTTAATAAGATTAGCGGAGGGAGAGAGTTCTTTGCAATCGCCAAGATCAATTATTCTTGTATGAGCGCTACCGATTCAGCCGACAAGGAATCATTAATTTACAAGACCTTCTCGAGTCATTTATTGCAAACACCACAGTCGAACATTGACTGTCTTGCGCTTTTTTGCGAGTGGTACATTTTTGTAGTGTCGGTGATGCGGAGAACAAAGCACTCATAATTATATGAGCGTTATTAGTAGCCTACACCATAGCATATCATTATTGTAGAAAATGGTTAAGGTGGACTCATGATAAGAATAGAGAGAAATAGACAATTTATTTTCACTGCTTCAATTTATTGCATTTCTTATTAATACATTTAGTCATTTAACAGACGCTTTTATTCAAAGCGACTTACAAGAAAATGTAGAACTATATCGAGGAAGGAGGTGAGGGGATTTGAACTAGCAACCTTGTAGTTTCGAACCGGTAGAGAGAACCTCTGTACTAGTTGACACTTGCCGTCAGTTATTCATACATAGATATCACCCTATAAACATCCCAACACACCTTGCTCTCACAGCGGTGGCGGTGTTGAATTTTGCCATGATTATGGTCTTGTATTCTTCATAAGCGTTCATGTTCATCTCCTGCTGGCCAGCGGAGAAAAAAAGAGCCATTTTCTTTGAGTTTAGAACCATTATACCGCTAGAAAATCATTGTTTTGGTGATCGACCTTTCCTGCCTTTTGAAGTAGGACGTGCACGCGCAAATGCCCCGGTAAGTTTAGCCTGGTTGAAATTAACCACATGATTTGGATGCGGATCAGCCGTTAACGAACCGATATTTGCTGTTCTCAATCAGCTCGCTAATCTTAACGGGCTAAAAGGCCAATTGATTAACTTAGCTTCAATCCTACGACGAACGTACCCCTGCTGTTGTCTAGTGGGAGTGTTGTCATAGTGATGTTTGTGAGTTCTGATTCTTTTTAGCCAGCTTCAGATTTCTAGTGTGACCGTTGCCATAGTGATGTTTGTGAGTTCTGATTCTTTTTAGCCATTGCCATAGTGATGTAATTACCCAGCTTCAGTGGACTTCTCCTCCAGTCTCTTCTTTTTCTTCTTCAACTTCTGCTCTCCTCCATCTTTCAGCTTACGCTTCTGATGAGGGAAGACAAACACAGCCTAACTGCACTGTGTGTGTGTGTGTGTGTGTGTGTGTGTGTGTGTGATGGGTTAATATGCATGTGAGTGTGTGTATGTGTGTGTGTGATGGGTTAATATGCATGTGTGTGTGTGTGTGTGTGTGTGTGTGTGTGTGATGGGTTAATATTCATGTGAGTGTGTGTGTGAGTGTGTGTAATGGGTCAATATGCATGTGTGTGTGTGTGTGTGATGGGTCAATATGCATGTGTGTGTGTGTGTGTGTGTGTGTGTGATGGGTTAACATGTGTGTGTGTGTGTGTGTGTGTGTGTGTGTGAGACTTAATTTGTACCTTTACTATCTTGGTTGTCTCTGGGTCTCCATCAGAGCCAGATGTCACACACACTGCTCCATCAGATGTCCGGCGGTATTGGAGCGCGCCGGAGTTGATATAGAAGCCGCCATGTTCCGTGGTGAGAGACGACGGCACAAACTCATCATACTGCAGCAAAATACACACACACAATAAGACACACACACACACACACAGACCACACACACACACACACACACACACACACACACACACACACACAGATAAACACACACAATCACAGAGACACACACAAATCAGACAGACAGACCACACACCCCCACAGATAAACATACAAAATCAGACACCTCACACACACATACACACACACACACACACACACACACACAATCATGTAGGATAAGCATATCATTTTGTTATAGATTGCTAGTGACTATTCCCCCCCAAAATAATGAAAACCATGAGGGACATAGGCCTTTTCGAGGGCATCTATAGCATAAGGCACTAGCGTGATATAGCATAAGGCACTAGCGTGATATAGCATAAGGCACTAGCGTGTCGAGGGCATATATAGCATAAGGCACTAGCGTGATTTCAAAGATGAACTTGTTTTACACACATGTGTATTTAAGAGGCGGCAATCTGAGCGAGTCACTTCCGCCAAACTCACTGTTGGAGGGCTTTCCCCACGGACCCCTCCACCCCACAGGAACTATGTGCACACACACACACACACACACACACACACACAGTAACTATGTGTGAAAAAGGCTTTAGGCGCGCACACACACACACAGGAACTATGTGTGAAAAAGGCTTTAGGCGCGCACACACACACACACACACACACACACAGGAACTATGTGTGAAAAAGGCTTTAGGCGCACACACGGGCCAGGCCCAAGGACTCACCGCCTCAGAGTTATCAATAAAAGAGTCCTCGTCATCATAGCCGTCACCGATGTCCACCAGGTCAGATATGCGGTCTTTCCTTGGTTTGTCAGGTCCTCCCTGAAGGGCACACACACACACCCACACAGTACGGCAACATACGCTCACATATTTGGCTATAAACAACCACATTTGCAACAGTACGGCAACATACGCTCACATATTTGGCTATAAACAAACACATTTGCAACAGTACGGCAACATACGCTCACATATTTGGCTATAAACAAACACATTTGCAACAGTAAGGCGACATACGCTCACATATTTGGCTATAAAGAACCACATTTGCAACAGTACGGCGACATACGCTCACATATTTGGCTATAAACAACCAAATTTGCCACAGTACGGCAACATACGCTCACATATTTGGCTTTAAACAAACACATTTGCAACAGTAGCTACGGCGACATCTGCTCACATATTTGGATTCAAACTTCTTTGCCAGAACTTCAAGTTCATTTCTCTCGTTTTCCGCGTCCACCTCTTCGAAAGTTTTAGGTCGTTTTTGCGCTTCATTGGCCTGACGTACACGAAACAAACACATTAACGTTAACGTCAGTTTGTGTTGTTAAACACATGAACACAACGTCAGTTAGATTAACAAACCCCAAAGAGCTTAGGCAACACAATAAACACAACGTCAGTTAGATTACCAAACCCCAATAAATTTAGGCAACACATTAAACACAACGTCAGTTAGATTACCAAACCCCAATAAGCTTAGGCAACACATTAAACACAACGTCAGTTAGATTACCAAACCCCAATAAGCTTAGGCAACAACAGGTGCTTTTGCTCCACGCTAGCGTGGCTAACTAATGTAACAGCGCTGTTTTCCACTGATGGCACCTTGTGAATCTGTGTTAATGTCTAGTGAATCTGTGTTTCTGTTTATGTCTAGTGTGTGTGTGTGTGTGTGTGTGTGATGTAGCAGCAGTGTTTTCCACTGATAGCACCTTCACCAATTCCGAATAGCAGAACTCTGGGCAACGATGCTCGTTGGACGGGCGCAGCTGCAGCTCGAAGCGCACGGTAGTCACCGTCCCAAGGAGGTTCGCCTCGGGTTTGGACTCGTTAACGGGCAGCTTCGGCGACGGTGCCGCCGGTAGAGGAGTGTCACCGGACAAGGTGGTGAGCTGGATTCGACGCGGCAGTGCCATGATGACCCACGACAGACCAAATTGCGGAAACTCGGAGAACTCGTGACGAGCAAACTTCAGAAGAGGCGCAACGGGACTAATTGGATGCAGGTTCCTAGGTTACCTTAAATCCAATTATCTTTAGTTTCATGTATGCCTGATTCGGTTAACTTGTGGTGACCCAGTCGTTTGATCAATATCCAAATCCCCACGTTCAATTAGTCTTTTGTCTATGTTGGTTATGCTTACATGGGCATTTGGGTTTGGATTAAACGGTTGGTCACGGTTGGTGAATCAAATCCTAATTAACGTAGGCCTATATTAATGTATATTTTATAAAACATAAATTAACATAGTAAATTCCATTACAGTAAATTACGTTACCCTTGTGATAACTAATTGTTTTATAGGCCTATGCAATCAAATCGTCACTAAACTGAATCTGGTTCTGAGTCACTCATGTGACCATAGCAATCCTATCGATTAATACCTACTGCAGTTAATCAATTAAAAGTTTATATTTATATTTATTTATATATAAGCTACAGTGAGAGGTATACCTGTAATATTTGGCCCCCATGGTCAAAAGAGGAATCTGCATTGACACACGCGCACGCGCACGCACGCACACACACAAGTCCCAGAATGCACCACTAGCAGGCCAGTGCAGGCTGCTCATTATTTTAAGTTGGAGCACCTGTGAAGGAAAGGTCTCAGCAAACATCTCAGCAGAGAGAGAGACAGAGACAGAGACACACACACACACACACACACACACACACACACACACACACACACACACACACACACACACACACACACACAAAGGATCTACTCGCGGTGCAACCAAAGAAGCAACTGGTACAGTAACTAAGTGTGTTTTTTATTGTGATGATCATTTGCTGTTGGAAGTGCTGTTATAATAATAATAATTAAGATAATAATTAAGACCTTTGTCAGGTTTTTAATGGCACACACGACACACTGGAACACACACGTGCATACATGGAGGCGACACAGGACACACACACACACACACAGGTAAGCCTGAGGTCGCGGTGAATTTATTTTCTGCTTTTTCCCATCCTGGACCGCCCTTCCTCAAGGACCACCCAGGAGCAGTGGGCAGCTTGTAGCGCCCGGGGACCAAGTGAAGTGAACTGTCCATCTTTGGTCGGGGATGGACATATGTTCTGTTTATAGACATTGATGGTTGATGATGGTAGTATGAATTGTTTGATTTGTGTAATGATAATAACCAAGCAGCACACAGCATACAGGCAGCATGCTTATCAGTTTGCTGCCTGCAAATGAGTTTGGCTTTTTGTTTGAGTATATTTTGTCACTCCCTCATAAATTGAACAATGATGTTTGAAGTGCTTTTCTTAAAAAAAACACCTATGCTGCATACTGTTTGCAGTCATTAAACAGTCATTCTGTCATTAGTTGGGATTGTTTCAGCAATTCCAACTGTTGTAAGCCTTGGTACTGAAATAGTTTGAAGTTTATTTGCATTTTGTACAACTTGTACTTTTTTGTGTTTTGAAGGTTTTCAACCTAATGAACCAACCAGACCAAACAAATAAGGAAAAATAAAGATCAATCTGAGTTGGAAAGAGTTGTCCCGTGCGTACTTTGGGGTTCATGTATCAGGCCATTTCAAGTTGGGCCAGAGAGTTAGACAAGAAAAACCTAGGAACTTGACACACACACACACACACACACACACACACACGGACGGACGGAGGGATGCATCACCATGGTACCATTTCGGTATCTTTATCTTTATATATTAAAAAAAAAAAAATAATAATTATCACTACTTAAACATGAGCTTGTGTGCGTGAAGCTCTTGAAGACCCAACTCTTCAGAGAGCACACCTCCCTTCCTAACTGGTACTTCGACTAGTGCTTAACTTGCACTTACAGCGGTTACATTCCTGCACTTCTTTTTTGTTTCTTGTCTATTTCGTTTTTCTATTTCTTATGTAAAGTAGTATTTATTGTTACACTAGGTCTCTATTGCTCATAGCTTGACTGTTCTCTCCCTTGTACGTCGCTTTGGACAAAAGCGTCTGCTAAATGACTAAATGTAAATGTGTTCATGTGTGAGAAGGCTACACAGGGTGTCTATCAGTGGAGAGAGCTAGACAGGGTGTCTACCAGAGAGATAGACAGGGTGTCTACCAGCGGAGAGAGATAGACAGGGTGTCTATCAGTGAAGAGAGATAGACAGGGTGAGAGATAGACAGGGTGTCTACCAGTGGAGAGAGCTAGACAGGGTGTTTATCAGTGGAGAGAGATAGACAGGGTGAGAGATAGACAGGGTGTCTACCAGTGGTGAGAGATAGACAGGGTGTATATCTGAGAGCTAGATAGGGTGTCTATCAGTGGAGAGAGATAGATAGGGTGTCTATCAGTGGAGAGAGATAGACAGGGTGTCTACCAGAGAGCTAGACATGGTGTCTATCAGTGGAGAGAGCTAGACAGGGTGTCTATCAGTGGAGAGAGATAGACAGGGTGTCTATCAGTGGAGAGATAGACAGGGTGTCTATCAGTGAAGAGAGCTAGACAGGGTGTCTATCAGTGGAGAGAGATAGACAGTGTAGGTACACCTGGAATTCGTCCATTGTGGTTGACTTTAATCAGTAACTTGTCTATGGGTTCCCCCGGAAACTACGTCAGGTTTTACCTGTCATAAAAATGTAACCTGATGCTTTTCTTAACCACGCCCACCTGAGCGTGGATAATAGCCGCATCTCCCCAGATGTGACCCTCTCTCTGTCGGCGCCCACCTGGCCAAGACCTCTCTTCCTCTCCTCATCTCCAACACCGCTTGGAGCACACCGTCACACGGTGAAGAACTACTCTCTTTGTTCTCACTTCTTACGGCCGACATATGCCTAAGATTTCAGTCACCGAACTGATAAGTGAGACGCAGTAAGTTTAGCGAAAGCAGCTAACGATAGACCTGCTAGCTAACTCCACACAACGGGAACAAAAGGCAGACTGCAACGTTCTGAGCGATCAAATCCTCCGATCTAAACTGCAGGGACACAGACATCACAGCAAGGACAACTTTCTCCATTTACGGACGGCATCATCGCTTCTCTGCCTTATCCACGTCGGACCAGCCCAACACTTTTCCCAAAGGACTGGTAACTCTGACATTAACTGGGCATTTAGCTATCCTAGCTATTCACAACCTGGCTAAGCATAAGACTGTTTACATGCCATTGTTCATGTGTTTCATATGTTTTGTTTACTGAACGTAACTGTGATATATATGTTCATTGTTAGCTGGTAGTTGGCTTCGCCACACCATCTAAGGGTTATCGTTAGGATTGCTTCTCAGACACATCGAGTCTTGCATGCATCACTAACCATTTCCCTCTTTCCTAACATGGCACCTTAATCGCGCACGATTACACATACATTGGCCTTCACATAGCCTCACACGCGAAGAGAATACTCGAACTTCGCGCTGCATATAGGCTCGTCCTTGTTCACATCACATGTATGTTCGCGTACGTGCACACACATGCACGCGGAACTACGGTGATCAGACAAAGGAACACACACACATTCTTTCTGGCGCGCTCCTAACAGCGCAACCCCGAGCTCACAAGCTCACGCACACACTCCCTCTCGATTACACATACACCTATTCCTTCAATTCATTGGTTAGTTACATTTAGCTAGATTACATATTGTGTGTTATTTTCTTATCATTGTGTGAATAAATACTTTGATTTATATACGCTGGTTTATTTAATGTTGCACAAGAATGGACGTTGCCAACCTCTTCTATTCAGAATTCTAATGACCTTCAACCGTACTATTAGTAAGGTAACTTTGGTTGTAGTTATTAATTTAATTATTAATCAGAGTTCCAAATTGATAGTATAATATATTTTATGAGACTGATATATTTAACGAGACTGATTTGTGGATTATCATTATTTTGACCACGTGGAGGACACTACACTTTGTGTGGCGCCCCCTAGGTGTTCAACTTAATTGATCTGCCTTTGTGTTGAATGGTTGATGCCTGTCCAATCGGGTGAGATTACCAACATATTGTTGCTGTTGCAAGGACAGCACCAGTGTGTCTTGGTGGCCCTCGCAAAGACGGTATCACAATTTACACACAATTGCACCCACATTCACCCGGCTCCTGCTCACAGGGTAAGTTACCTACATAGTCTGGTACTCCCATGTGAGGCTGGTACCAATTTCACCTACAACAGGGTGTCTATCAGTGAAGAGAGCTAGACAGGGTGAGAGATAGACAGGGTGTCTACCAGTGGAGAGAGCTAGACAGGGTGTTTATCAGTGGAGAGAGCTAGACAGGGTGTCTATCAGTGGAGAGAGATAGACAGGGTGTATATCTGAGAGCTAGACAGGGTGTATATCAGTGGAGATAGATAGATAGGGTGTCTACCAGAGAGCTAGATAGCGTGTATATCAGTGGAGAGAGATAGATAGGGTGTATATCTGAGAGCTAGATAGGGTATATATCTGAGAGCCCGATAGGGTGTCTATCAGTGAAGAGACCTAAATAGGGTGTATATCTGAGAGCTAGATAGGGTGTCTAGATAGGGTGTATATCTGACAGGGTGTCACGTGCTTAAGGTGAATTTAAACCTGCCTTACCCATCTTTGTGCGCATCAAAAATCACGCCATTTCCGCTGGCACGCTTTAGTGTCCTTCGACACATTTCAATATCAAATCACCCCAACATATTTACCCTAGTCTATATTACGCAATCACTCCAACATATTCACCCTAGTCTATATTACGCAATCACCCCAACATATTTACTCTAGTCTATATTACGCAATCACTCCAACATATTTACTCTAGTCTATATTACACAATCACCCCAACATATTTACTCTAGTCTATATTACACAATCACCCCAACATATTTACTCTAGTCTATATTACGCAATCACCCAAACATATTACGCAACAACCCCAGTCTATATTACACAATCAAAATGAACATTTCATGGTTAAGGTTTATTTGGAAATTACATTCCTTACAATGCAATGAATATGGTTATCGGAGTTTCAAAACTTTCTGAATGTAGAACAAAAGTATGTGTGTGTGTGTGTATCCCTGAGCCTTGGGAAGACACAAATCTTCTCAACACATTTATATATGACACTACAACTGGACAGAAAACTAAAAACACACTTGTTATCTGCTGAAAGAGGTATGGAAACAGACAACTGATTTGAAATAATACATGGACATGAAATACCCAGTGACTCCCCACACCATGTTCCTGGGCAGACTCTCTCCAGGGCAGTTCCAGAATGGTGCTGTATTAGTTCCAGAATGGTGCTGGATTAGTTCTAGAATGGTGCTGTATTAGTTCCAGAATGGTGCTGGATTAGTTCCAGAATGGTGCTGCAATAGCTACAGAATAGTGCTGCATTAGTTCCAGAATGGTGCCATACCCTAACTAACCCAATCATGATGATGAACAGTCAGATAGTAAAAAAAAGAAAGAAGAAAATGACAAGGATTCAGGAAAAGACAACCGCGGAAATGAGAAAATCCAACTGCACTTACACTAGGCTACATAGCTATGTGACGGCGGATGTTATTGACATGGGTCTTTAGATGCTGTTGCCACAATGAATAGTGGGACGACATCATCTCCTCTTCTTCGTAAAGGATGGTCCAGTGTGCCCAATGCTAAAGGAGATGAGAAAGGAAGCACTGAAGCACCTTTTCTAAGCATTTAGAGAATTCTATCAGCTCTTCCAATGGCTTATCACTTGGGACAATTCTTCAGATTCTGCCTTCTGTGTTTCTACCAGCTCTTCCAATGGCTTATCACTTGGGACAAGTCTTCAGGTTCTGCCTTGTGTGTTTATGCTGATTTCTGTCAGATATCCGTTTGTAGAAAAACTCTCCCCACACCGAGTGAAATGATACAGCCTCTCAAGTGTGAATGTGCTGATGTATTTTAAGATATCTCTTATCAGTAAAGCTCTTGCTACCCTGAGTGCATTGATGAGGCTTCTCTCCTGTGTGAATGCGCTGATGTTGTTTGAGACCTCCCCCTTCAGTAAAAGTCTTGCCACACTCAGTGCATTGGTATGGCCTCTCTCCTGTGTGAATGAGCTGATGTCGTTTGAGATTTCCCCCTTCAGTAAAACTCTTGCCACACTGAGTGCATTGATGAGGCTTCTCTCCAGTGTGAATGCGCTGATGTTTTTTGAGATCTCCCTCTCGAGTAAAACGCTTGCCACACTGAGTACAGTGGTGCGGCCTCTCTCCTGTGTGAATGCGCTGATGTACTTTGAGACTTCCCTCTACAGTGAAGCTCTTGCCACACTGAGTACAGTGGTACGGCCTCTCTCCTGTGTGAATGCGCTGATGTTTTTTGAGACTTCCCTCTTGGGTAAAACTCTTGCCACACTGAGTACAGTGGTACGGCTTCTCTCCTGTGTGAATGCGCCGGTGTTGTTTGAGATTTCCCTCTTGAGTAAAACTCTTGCCACACTGAGTACAGTGGTACGGCCTCTCTCCTGTGTGAATGCGCTGATGTTTTTTGAGACTTCCCTCTACAGTGAAGCTCTTGCCACACTGAGTACAGTGGTACGGGCTCTCTCCTGTGTGAATGCGCTGATGTAGTTTGAGACTTCCCTCTTGAGTAAACCTCTTGCCACACTGAGTGCAGTGGTACGGCCTCTCTCCTGTGTGAGTGCGCTGATGTTGTTTGAGATGTGCGTCTTGAATAAAACTCTTGCCACACTGAGTGCATTGATAAGGCTTCTCTCCTGAATGAATGCGCTGGTGACGTTTGAGATGTCCCTCTTGATTAAAACTCTTGCCACACAGGTAGCAGCAATAGGGCCTCTCTCCTGTGTGAGTGCGTTGGTGTACTTTGAGATGTCCCTCTTGATTATAACTCTTGCCACACAGGGTGCAGCAGTAAGGCCTCCTTCCTGTGTGAATATATTGATGAAGCCTGAACTGAGTCCAAAAGTGGAAGGTTTTGTCACACACAGAACAGGAATAGTTTCCGCATTTCTCTGTCTCTGTTCCCGAGATGGAGGGGGATGCTGGCAACTCCGGGGATGAGGGAGATGATCCTTTTCCTGTTTAACCAAAAAAAAACACACACAAACATCAAAAACTATCTTAGGGCCAATGATTTTCCGCGATAACGGAAAACGGACGGAATTCGCGAAATGCACCCTTTGAAACGGAATTGCAACTTTCAGATGGAAACATCATTTTGTGCATACAAATCGCCCAAATTCCCCTGTATTTTGGGCTGCAAGGCTCTTTCAAATAAACACAACAACGATTGCAACGATGAACAAACATTAATTAAAGAACAAAACCACTGAGAAAATGTCACGTCTGCGCTGAACTCTGCTCCGGCCACACCCCTCTTTTCAACAGTTGACCCACACACCTCGGCCGAAGGTACAGTCAGTCACATTCACACCTCCGCTACAGCCTGTCACTCGTCTTCCCAATCACATTTAAAACAAAAAATGTTTAGTTTTCTGTTCTGTTGATGGCTAGCAAACAACAATCTAAGAAGGGCACATATTATTCACTCATTTTAAGCCATCAATCTACCTCAGGGTGAACAAAATGAGCTGAAACGGGAAAAAAAACGGAATTCACCAAATGTGAAACGGAAAATGGATTTTTTTTTAACGGAAAATCATTGGCCTTACTATCTATACCACATTCGCTGTGGAGAGCTGCTGTATGAAATATACTGGAGTACTGAATCTCTTATGGGTCGGGCTGAGAGTGTGTGTGTGTTAGGGCTGTCAACGAATATTCTAAATTCGAATATATATTCAAATAGTTGTTAACTGAATTTCGAATGTGAAAAAAAAAAAGCGGCAGCAGCGGCGCGACTGTCTGCTTTGCGGGTGGGCGCGCGCCTGAGGTAAGGGCCAGGTCACACTGTCTGACTTGCGTGGAAGATGGCAGAAGGTGCAGAACCCAGCTTGACCGCAGCAGAGAAAGTGTAACCCCCAAAAATCTAAAGAGTTATGTCTGTAAATGTTTTGGATTTTGGTTAGTTGATTGTAAACTTGTTGAGCCTACAGCTAAACTAGTGTGTAAGCTAAGTCAAGCTAGAGTTAGCTAACCATTCAACAACCAGCAACTTGAGGCTACATCTCCAAAATGTGCACCCAAGTGAATATGGCATAATATGTGGAACTTCAGCGAAACAGCCACGACTGGATACATATTTTGCGCCGTCCGCCAGAAGTTTGTTGTCTGCAGCACGACAGGAGGCCTGCACGCAAAAATTGATTTTGTTCATATGCAAGGACATGAGGCCGATCAGTGTGGTGGATGGGATAGGCTTCAGGGAGTTCTGTGAAGCCCTGGAACCGAGGAACCGTATTCCTAGCCGTCACCAATAGAATCGTAGAATTGTATAACAGTGTGTGCCTCATTTTATTTTACGTTAACAGAAACATTACTAGTGTGGGCTAGTCGCTACTGTACTGACTGTATATTGCATGAATAAAATATACTAGATAGGCTACAACAGCTTCATGCACTGGTTTGATTATTTGCCGTTTCATGCAAAGGAAAAGTTTCATGTTTACCACAGCCCAGCTCGCTCGGAGCATTTAATGTCGGTTCTACTGTAAACCTTCAATTAATGTTAATAATATTTGTCGGTTCTGCTGTAAAACTTCAATTAATGTTAATCATATTTGTTTCATTTACTGAATGAAGCCTGCCATATTTGGGACAAGAATCGCAACCTTAAATTGCTTGCACGAAACTCTTGATCAGCACTCAGCATTTGTTTATTGTTGTCGTTCATTTAAACCGATATGCGCAGAGAGCGCGACGATGAGGGAGAGAGAGAGAGAGAGAGAGAGAGAGAAAGAAAGAGTGCGTGTGTGCGAGCAAGAGGCCCAGGTCTGCGGTCTTGGCCATTAGTTAATTTCCCCTTTTTTTGTGTAGGTATTATGTTGTTAAATATGTTTAAATTTAAATAAATTACCTATACAAGTAGTTATGTCTCGTTGTATTCATTTGTCCTGTTATTGACGTGCCTAATGCGCAACCAGATATTCGAATATGTTCGAATATAAGTGTTTTTTTTAAAGGGAATTTTCGAACGTCATTTTTTAGCAATTTTGACAGCCCTAGTGTGTGTGTGTCTGATCTCTTACAGGTCTCTGGCTGAGAGTGTGTGTGTGTGTGTTTGTGTGTGTGTTTGCAGTTGTGTGTGTCTGATCTCTTACGGGTCTCTAGCTGTTCTTCATGGTGCTCTTCGTTCTTCCCTCGCTGTCCTTGTGTTATACAGCAATCAACCAACACCACTGAAACACTCCTTAACCGGGCCAGAAACACGGGGTCTGTGGGGGACAGGTCTGTTTTGGAGCAAAGGACTGGAGACACATGGTCTGAAGGGGACAGGTCTGTTTTAGAGCAGAGGACTGGAGACAGAGACAGAGACATGGGGTCTGTGGGAGACAGGTCTGTTTTGGAGCAAAGGACAAGAGGTATGCTGGATTTGTCCTCCTGTTCCTAAAACACATGGAGGAAGGGAGAAATACAAGTTGCCAGTTTATTAGGTACACCTAGCGAAAACTAATGCAGTCAAATAGTTCAGTTTATGTTGAAATAATTTAAGAGAGGTGGCGATTCAACTGTATGATAATTTTAGAGATTGTAGTTTATTGTGATGTTAAAAGGTACTGAATCAAATGAAAAAAAATGTCTTGTTATTTAGCTTAGATCTGACAGTGTTATTAGCATTAGCTCTCAAAAACTCCCCAAATGCGTTAGAAATCCTGACTGTTCCTAAAATCATTGTTTACGTTATAAGTTTAAGTTCCTAAGATCAGCGAGATCAGATATGGGTTTAGTGCTATTAGCATTAGCATGTCAGATGATATGGGTTTAGTGATATTAGCTTTAGCTTTGTTAGCATTTAGTATTTACAACAAATACTGTACAGTACCTGCATCAGTTCAGTTTGTATATCTTCAGATGGGGAGGGGGTCTGTTCGGTCCCGGGGTCAGCTCTGTCTGCAAAAACAGAAAAGTAGACACTTACATTTGCATTTATTTATTCATACTTTAATCTGTAGCTGCTTACAGAACAGAACCTGCTAATGCCAATAAAACACTAAACCCACACCATCTGACATGCTAATGCTAATAACACTAAACCCACATCATCTGACATGCTAACGCTAATAACACTAAACCCACATCATCTGACATGCTAACGCTAATAACACTAAAACCACATCATCTGACATGCTAACGCTAATAACACTAAACCCACATCATCTGACATGCTAACGCTAATAACACTAAACCCACATCATCTGACATGCTAATGCTAATAACACTAAACCCTCATCATCAAAATATATACATATAGTGTGTGTGTGTGTGTGTGTGTGTGTGTGTGTACGTATGTCTGTGTGTGTGTGTGTGTGTATGTGTGTGTGTATCTCTTTCCACCCCAGCACTCCTCACCAGGCTGATTGTACTCATCTCCATCATCAGCATCTTCTTCTTTAATCCCAGAAACAGTAGCCTCCAGCAGCCTCTGAGCATCAGCTGAGACCAGCGTGTGAGACGAGACCAGCGGACTTTCAGCACTGGATGAGACAGGCAGACTATGATGAGACGATAAGACCAGTGGACTCTGGGCATCAGACGAGACCAGTGGTTCTGACCAGACCAAAGACTCCTGAGCTGAGACCAGTGGTTCTGACCAGACCAGAGACTCCTGAGCTGTTGTCAGCTGGTCTGATTGGAGAGGAGAGCTGTAACTCTCCATTTGCTGAAAAACACATATCAGACGTTAGAATGTGTGTGTGTGAGTGTGTGTATGCGTGCGTGCTTAAAACTTTAAAAACTTTACATTTTAAACGTGTTCCCTTCTTTAAAGTTTCCATAAAAAATGAATGGTTAGAGCAAAAACCAGAAAACTATTTGGGGAATTCCAGAAATCAATGGGTATTATCAATATAATAAGAATAAGCCGTTAATACGAATAAAAATAAGAGGGAATTTGTTCATATATCTCTTGCTGCATGAGGCCCTATTTATTAATGTGTGTGTGTGTGTGCGTGCGTGCGTGCGTGCGTGCGTGCGTGCGTGCGTGCGTGCGTGCGTACGTGTACCTCAACCTTTAACTGGCTTTCCCCATCCTGCAGCGACTCATTCACATCCTGAATTGTCCTATAGGGATCAGAGATTGCAGGGGTCAGAGTTCAAAAGTCAAATGTGCAAGGATGATGGTCAAAGTTCATCGTCAAGAACTATCAAACTAGAGTGCTCCATAAAGCAAAATATAATCCCCGAAATAAATATTACCAAAATATAATCCCTGATATAAATATTACCAAAATATAATCCCTGATATAAATATTACCAAAATATAATCTCTGATATAAATATTACCAAAATATAATCCCTGATATAAATATTACCAAAATATAATCCCTGATATAAATATTACCAAAATATAATCCCGGATATATATTACCAAAATACCATCCCTGATAAAAATATTACCAAAATATAATCCCTGATATAAATATTACCAAAATATAATCCCTGATATAAATATCACCAAAGGGAATAAAGCAGAAGAGAAGGGAAAGGGAAGGGAAAGGGCATTATAAGGCATACATATGGGTGTGTGTGAGTGTGTGTGTGTGTGTGTGTGTGTGTGAGTGTGTGTATAACTCGTGTCCGTGTCCGTGCGTCTGTGCGTGCGTGTCTCTGTGTGTGTGTGTGTGTATAACTCGTGTCTGTGCGTGCGTGTCTCTGTGTGTGTGTTAGTGTGTGTACCTATGATTGCTCTGCTGTCTTCGCAGCTGCTGATGCAGGTCCCTTAGTTCATTCTTCAGGAAAGCCACAGTCTGTATAAACACACACATGTTAACTACACATTCATACACACACACCACACACTAATCACATATACCTTGTTGGCTCGTGTCAGTGAGTTGCCTTTTTCCTTAGTCACACACACACACACACACACACACACACACACACACACACACACACAGTGATGTGTTTGAGAGGGAGAGTGGAGCTGAACCATAGCATTTAAATCAGCAATGCTGATCTAGTGCCAGATATTTTGATGTAATTCTAGCAGCTACAGGGAACCAGTGAAGGGTGACCAGCAGTGGAGTTACATGAAACACACAAACACACACACACACACACCTGGTTGGCTTGTGACAGTGAGTTGTCTTTTTCCTCCAGGTGTTTCTGTAGTTCATCGTTCTTCAGCTTCAGCTGTCGGTTTGACTCTGCCTGCTCCGCCAGACTCCGCCCAGTCTCCACCTCCTTCTCTTCTAGACGGCGAATCAACACGGAGAGCTCCTGGTTCCTACCTACTTCATGCTAATAAACACACACACACACACAACACATGTTAACATAGACAAACACACACACACAGACACACAGACATCAAACACAGACTCACACACAGACATCAAGATACAATGTCTTCAATTTTCTGCGTGTGTGTGTGTGTGTGTACCTGCATCTTACCTGTAATGCTTGTGTGATGAATTGAGAGGCCTTCTCTAGGTCGATGCAGGCTTGCTTGTCAATATGCTGAGTAATTTCATCCATCTACACACACATAAAAACACACATCAACACACACACACACACACACACACACACAAAAAAAACATCAACACACACACACACACACACACATAAGAACACACACCAACACACACAAACACATAAAAACACACAAACACTTCAAGTGCAGTACAGATTCTGATGGAAATCATGCAAATAGACTTTAGAATTTAAAGATTAAAGTAAAACTTGACGGCAATTTTCAATACGCTCTCAAAGTGGGGGGCGCGATGTCACAGACGGAGAAAAAAAAAAAAAAAAAACACCGCCGACCTGTCACTGGTTAGTGAAAGCTCCCTCAGTGGCGAAATGCAAGGGGCTGGACTGACCCAAACAAATCAAATACTGTTTTGCTCCTGATCCACCAATCAAAACGGAGTCTTATCTTTTGAACGCGAGTTGCACCTAAGCTTCCGAGTATAAAAAAAACGCAGGCATGGTATGCGCTCACCCTGAGACGACACTCTGCAGAGCTTGTTCAATTTCTCTTGTTTTCTCTATCATTCAGATATTCATTGCTTTATAAACAGTCTTTTTAAAGACTCACTCCTAATACCTTACTGCACTTGCAGTAGGTCTATTCGTAACCTATTCTAAGGAGTAATTTGCTCCACAGTCTTTTGAAAAAGCTCGTAGCCCCGAGAGCTAGCCTAGCTAGCTACCTTCTTCCAACTGCAGCTAGCCCTTTTCTCCTTAACACCTAGCCTACCTTTACATTTTTTGATCATCCACCGTGTTGCAACAAATAAAACACCAGCACTTGAATACTATTTTGTGCTGTCCCTGTCTACATTGTGTACAGTTCGTTTTGTTAGGAATCATTGCCTAGCACAGCCTTATCCATTATTCGTATGCAAGTCGTTCACAACCACACATACAAGAACACGACGTTGAAATTAGAACTTTATTAACTTCACACACACTGTATCAGCAAACAAACACAACTATGGACAAGTTTCTGATTCGTAAAAGTCAGAAAGAGAAGCCTGTGGACTTCTTTAAACATAAACGTGATGGCCTCCAGCAACAACGAACCACCATCTCCATGCATAGCACTGTCTCCATGCTCATAGAATTGCTAAGCTTGGCAAACCCCATACAATTGCCGAAACACTGATTTTGCCGGCCGCGCAAGACGTGTAGAATAATGATAGGAGCTAAACTCAGCGCAATACCTATGTCAAATGACACTGTATCTCGCCGAATATCAGAAATCAGTTTGGGTCCTATTTCAAAGAGGACTACCATTCATTCGCCTGAGTTCGGGATCCATTTCTCTGCTCAGCAGACGAGCTGTCAATAGACATGAAGAGTGACAGTAGACTTAAGCATCTCCCCTCTTTCGTCATTCTGGGTACCAATGATCAGCTTTGCGACATAGCCTTAAAAATGCTCCTCCTTTTCGCGTCGACATATTTGTGCGAGGCAGGCTTTTCAAGACTGACTGCGCTCAAAACTAAATACCGCAACCGCGCACAGATCGAGGATGACCTGAGGATATGTTTGTCAAACATTGCCCCAAGATTTGAGGACCTTTGCAGTGCAAAGCAGGCTCATGTCTCACATTGACAGACCTGTAGGATTTTTTTTGTAAAGATCACAAGAGGCCCATAATAATAACAGTATCCTAATGATAGCAATAATAACACTTATTATTATTATGATAATAATAATAATTCAATAATAATAATAATTGGTCGATAATCATTCATTATAATAATATAATAATAACATAATGATGGTGATCATAATGAATAGCCTTCTAATAGGCCTACTATTACTGATAATAATAACAATAATAATAATAATAATAATAATAATAATAATAATAATAATAAATAGTTATAATAATTGTCTGTATGGGCCTAACAATAACAATAGCCTAACCTTGACATGTCAGGCCTATCAATAACAATATGCTATCTATCTATCTATCTATATATGGTGGTGTAGTTGAGGGTGGTGGCGGCGGGCCGCGGGGGGGGGGGGGGGGCAACTACCCCTAACCAGCTTTGGGGGGGCCCAGCTTGCAAAAGTTTGAGAACCCCTGCGCTAGAAGATGAGATGCAATCAGCGATGGTGATGGATCAAAAATCGTTATTGCATCTATGCGGACGGAGGGAGAAGGTAGCTTCACAAAGTTCGATCTACTCGTCTGTGACTAGCCCATAGGTCAGAGAAGTCTAAGATTCTCATATCCAAATTAACATCGACATCAGACAGCTCTTCAAAGCCACGTTAACAAGTGTCAATTCTGTCTATCTTACACAGTAAATCTGCAACAGAAAAATGAAATGCACAATTGTTAGCGGTCAACAAGAGACCCTTTGGTCAAAACCGGGCTCATTACTAGAAGACAATGTTGTAAGTAGACGATGGGTAGTGAAGGGACCAGCATAGGTCATAAGAATATGCCATAGTCAATAAGTCAATGATATTATACCTAGTCATAATTGTTACTTTTATTTGGATTTAACTAGCCATGAGTGGACTTTGCTTGGTGAATATTCTTTGTCTCTGACCTGGGTAGTGAGGTGTGATACTAGACTCTCACCCCCCCCCCAGGTCGAGACAAAGAACCCTGCATGCATGGCCCATTTGAATAGACGGTGACACCCCTTAGATATAGTGTATTTAACAGACTGTTCCTCAAGGAATAAGTCAGATATGCTGAGGTGAAGTTCTGTGAGGGAGGATGGATCTGAAAGTCTCTGTCTCACAAATGGTCGGCCGCCATTCTTCAAGAATAAACCTGAATCCTGACTGATCAAACCTAAGACTGAATCTTCAATATATGGTATAAAACTAATTACCATCAGTAGACTCAAAAACGATCCGCATACGGATGTAATTCTAGAATGTTGATTGGTTAAGATTAGTTACCAGGCAACGTTGTAGCTCAGTTCCTGCCTGGTAACTAATCTTAACCAATCAACATTCTAGAATTACATCCGTATGCGGATCGTTTTTGAGTCTACCGACTCCGCCCAGTCTCCACCTCCATCTCTTCTAGACGGCGAATCAACACGCAGAGCTCCTGGTTCCTACCTACTTCATGCTAATAAACACACACACACAACACACACACACACACAACACATGTTAACATAGAAAAACACACACACAGACATCAAACACAGACTCACACACAGACATCAAGATACAATGTCTTCAATTTTCTGCGTGTGTGTGTGTGTGTGAGTGTGAGTGTGTGTGTGTGTGTGTGTACCTGCATCTTACCTGTAATGCTTGTGTGATGAATTGAGTGGCCTTCTCCAGGTCGATGCAGGCTTGCTTGTGACTCATCATGTCAATATGCTGAGTAATTTCATCCATCTACACACACATCAACACACACACACACATAAGAACACACACACACACACACACACACTTCAAGTGCTGTACAGATTCTGATGAAAGTCATGCAAATAGACAAACGTTCAGAAACTGAATTTAAAAATTAAAGTAAAACTTGACGGCAATTTTGTTAAAGAAAGTATTAGTATATTTTATCATGAATGTTTTAACTGAAAGGCTTGTTCAAAAAGGCTCTGTGTAAAGTGTTTTGCCTTTTTGGTTAAATTGGACTTTGGAAGCCACTTAGCAGAGCCAAGAATGTGAAACCAGATACCTCACGTACCGTTTTTATGAGATAAGGAGAAAGCGGGTTGTAAACTAATTTGTTGCTAGGCAGAAGTGAAATTCAGCTAAACTGCACTTATTCTAAGTGTACCCTAAGTATCCTGACTGTCATACTGTGTAAACATTGTGTTCAATAAAAGGCAGGTGTGTGAGCAGGGGACGGGAGGGGAGAGCTTGGTTAAGCTGATTAAACAGTCTGAATTCAACTTTACTTGTTGTGGTGTCTTTAATCTGCTAACTAACAGTTTAGGGTTTTTCACTGACACATTTTCAATACACTAGAAGATGATTCAATCAGCGATGGTGATGGATCAAAAATCGTTATTGCATTATTGCATCTTTGCGCACGGAGGAGAAGGTAGCTTCACAAAGTTTGATCTGCTCGTCTGTGACTAGACCATAGGTCAGAGAAGTCTAAGATTCTCATATCCAAATTAACATCGACATCAGACAGCTCTTCAAAGCCACGTTAACAAGTGTCAATTCTGTCTATCTTACACAGTAAATCTGCAAAATGAAAAATGAAATGCACAATTGTTAGCGGTCAACAAGAGACCCTTTCGTCAAAACCGGGCTCATTACTAATAAACAATAGCCTGGATACCAGACCGAACTTAGCCCCGCCCACACATTTTTTGGTTGGGAAGTTCGGTCTGGCATTACTCCATTGAGGAGAAATTATCTGCGGCTCGATATCGGCCGTACCAATCAAATTGTTAAGGCGGGCTTTATACGATGATGGACAGATGATCAACAGTAACGTAACCAACCACGTCACCAACACACGAGTTGAATTCGTTTTCAACAAACATGGCTGCCGCTGGAGAGCTGAATGAGTCCATTTAGACATTGACAGTGCATTCATTTTGAAAGAGGAACAGAGAAACGCGATTAAGGCATTTGTGAATCGAAAATATGTTTTTGCCTTCCTTCCTACGGGATCCGGTAAAAGTGTAATGTATCAGCTGCCCCTGGTCACATACTACGTTGTTCTGATTGGTTGTAGGTAACCAATTGAGCGAAGAGGCATTTTTTCTCCTGGTTCGGTTGAAACACGCCCCATAATCACAGCCCAATGGAGCGATATCAGACTCATATTCTGACTAGAATTATGAGTATGACATCGTCAGGCTAAATAAACAATGTAACTGAGGTAGAATAAGGCTCAAATCAATACAACTCAAAAGAAAACTCTCCAATTAAATGAGAAAACAAATGCAGTCTTTAAAAGGCGAATCTATTCACAGTACCATCGCATTAAGAATACATTTCATAAGAAAATCCGAACAAACAGGTAATGCTAACATACCGTCTCTCCCTCAGACTAAAAGTTTGTCATCTGTCCGTTTCTGCATTATGTCATGTAGCCTTCGAGTTTAACATACTAATTTCGCAATTACATTAAACACTGCGCCTTGTCAGCTTTCTCTGTTCAGACAAAAATGTTCATACACTCAACACAACTTTCCCTGCCGAAGACCTTTTGAGCTACCAATAGCTATCTGGTTTGACCAAGTTTACTTTGTTACTTCACCTCAAACCTTCCCGTTAGTTTGCACTTGGTCGCTGGAGCTCTAGAGCAGTCTCTGGATGGCAGGGAACTGTCGACCTCAGTGGCGGCAAGGATCAAAGGACAGCGAACACCAACCAACGCGATTCTAACTTCTTCCTCTGGCCGGTGCACTGCGCCTCGCTAACGTCTTGACGACTACACACTCCAAAGGCAAAAAGGCAATCACTTTGTGTCACTAACTTAAAAACTATATTGAGTATTAAACTTTAGGGTTCACTCTTCTAAGTCTGCAGAGTCAGGCAGCTGCACTCACGTTCTCCACGTTCACCGGTCTCTGACTACTTCCTGTTTAGTCTCGCCTGTATTCCAACCTGCTGATTGGCTAGTGACTACACGTATAGGAAATTAGTATTGCAGATAAAGAGGAAAACAATATACCGTAATTTCCGGACTATAAGCCGCTACTTTTTTCCCACGCTTTGAACCTCGCGGCTTAAACAACGACGCGGATAATTTATGGATTATGATACCTGTGACTGTATACGGTGGCTTTGTGTTTACGGTGGCTTTGTGGAGCTAGGATGCTAGCATGGATGCAGCCGCATGGATGCTTAGCTCCACGCGATTTCTCAGTATCTCAATAACTTAACTAATGTCAAAATAACCACAGTCTACCGGCGTAGACAGAACACAACTCAAAACAGTTTACAACAATACAAATCCAGTCTTTTCAAGTTCTTTAGCTCATTGGTTTCAAACTTAGCGTCTTTCTTCTATCTCACTGTCTTCAATCTAAATTCTAGCTTCTGATTGACTCTTGCAACTGTGCTCTCTTAAAGCAACAGTGCACTTATCGTAACTGGCTAAACTAATAATATGCATCACTATTGTATTACTTTTGATATTCATTTTAGCCTGTGTAAAGTTCATTTGTTTCAATGTACCGGTAGGCACCTGCGGCTTATAGACATGTGCGGCTTATTTATGTTAAAAATAATTATATTTAAAAAATTCAGTGGGTGAGGCTTATATTCAGGTGCGCTCAATAGTCCGGAAATTACGGTATGTATATCTCGTATCTGCTACAGATATCCACGTAGTTTGTAAGCTGCAGACTGAAGGAAAAGATGATTGAGGTGGTTAGTATTCTGAAATATTTGCCAAAGGTATGAAGATTTGTTTTGCAGCTCTTCTTTATCAGGAGAGCAGTGATTATTCTTCAGCGATTACATCTTTCAATTCAATTCAATTTTATTTATATAGCGCCATAACAATAAAATTGTCTCTAGGCGCTTTACAGAGCCCAGAGCCTGAACCCCCTTAGTGCAAGCACATTGGCAACACGGGCAAGAAAAAACTCCCTGTTAGTCAGGAAGGAACCTTAAGCAGAACCACGGCACATAAGGGGGGACCCATCTGCTTGAGGTCGGCCGGGTGGAGATAGGAAGGGGGGATGGGGGGAGGGTTGTGTGGCAGAAGGGGATGGGAAACAACAGGTGTTGTACATATCCTGCATTTGGTAGGTGTACATAATATATATACAGACATCCGGTGGTAAATACATGATACAAACAAGACCAGTTTAGTGGGTATACACTGTGCTCAAAGGTTTACTGTTACAGGGGTAAGGGGAGTAGGAACAGAGAAACATGTTGATGGTGGCAATATTATATATTGTATATAAATGCTAGCATAGGGTATGAGGTAGAGTAAGTGTACGGCAAGTGCGGTGGCGGTGGGTGCAATTGGCAGAGGTTTCTACGGGTAGACCGGGTGGAGAGATTACAGCAGCGTCCCATAGCGAAGATAGTCTGGATTAGGAGAAAAAGAAAAGGAACAGAGTGAGTGGGTAGAGTTTGGCTGTCCATATGCGTAGTTGAGGAGTAGTGGGGGTGAGGAGCAATGTTTCCGCTTCCATCAGCAATTGGAACATGCTACAAGGGAGAGAGAACATTTTTGTTAGTAGACATTTATTTCAGAACCAGATAAGGAGATACCTTTGGGTAGTAGATTTACAGTAGGCAATATGGCCATTTTATCAGTATTATTATAAGCATTAGCGATGTGATATGAGAGGAGAGGGAGGGAGAGAGAGAGCGAGAGAGAGAGGGAGAGGGGCTGCCTGGCTAGGTGTAAGGGAATATTATTTAATATATTATTTAGATTTTAGTCCAGTTTAGTTGATTAGGGGGGTTTCGACAGATTGAGGCAAGCCTACAGTCTTACCGCCCTCTAGCGTGCCGGATGGGAATGAAGACAATCAAAATTTTCTGAAGCTTGAACATTTTTCCATTTGTCCATGAAAGCAACCCAAAGTTTAACATTTTTCAAGACGCTGGTTCAATCACTCCGTTACCTTTAGGTAAAATGCATGTTGTGGTGTATTTCCCTAAATAATCACACAGTAGACGGTCAGCCATTTGCTTCAAACACGCTCTTTACTCAAGTCAATCACGATACAGGTATCCCAGCATGCTCTAGTGAAACTGAGATGACTACGGCACAACAGAGTATCCAAAAGTGCAAACTCATGATTTAAATACATCACATCACCCCCTTTTTAAATGAAGGTACTCTTCAGTTACACTAAACATAACTCCCATAACCAATGCATACCTGTGAAACAGATGTCAATGACAAGTATCCCAATATACTCTTTTTCATTCTTTTAAACCAGTGTGATCTCTTTTTTCTTTTGAACAAACAGAGATATTGTGCTAGAATAGTGTTAGACTATTACAGTCCATTTGACCATCAATCCCATACTGAACCTGTTTTACCAAAACACAAATAACAGTCAAGCCACATGTTAAGTGTCATAGCGCTCAGGTGGCTTCTAATACAATGGCACAGATGCACTGTGGGAAGTGTAGTTCTTCCTTTCTCTGGCTGAGCGGCGAAGAGTTTGAGGTACCGCTTGCATCTCTTCATTGTCCATTTGCACGGGCTCGGCATCCTGTGCTGGATTGTCATCCTGGATCACACCGGGCTGGGCTGATGTGTGTGTGTGTGTGTGTGTGTGTGTGTGTGTGTGTGTGTGTGTCACACCGGGCTGGGCTGATGTGTGTGTGTGTGTGTGTGTGTGTGTGTGTGTGTGTGTGTGTGTGTGTGTGTGTGTGTGTGTCACACAGGGCTGGGCTAATGTGTCAGGGCCAGTGGTTGTGTGTGTGTGTGTGTGTGTGTGTGTGTGTCACACAGGGCTGGGCTAATGTGTCAGGGCCAGTGGTTGTGTGTGTGTGTGTGTGTGTGTCACACAGGGCTGGGCTAATGTGTCAGGGCCAGTGGTTGTGTGTGTGTGTGTGTGTGTGTGTCACACAGGGCTGGGCTAACGTGTCAGGGCCAGTGGTTGTGTGTGTGTGTGTGTGTGTGTCACACAGGGCTGGGCTAATGTGTCAGGGCCAGTGGTTGTGTGTGTGTGTGTGTGTGTGTGTGTCACACAGGGCTGGGCTAATGTGTCAGGGCCAGTGGTTGTGTGTGTGTGTGTGTGTGTGTGTGTGTCACACAGGGCTGGGCTAATGTGTCAGGGCCAGTGGTGTGTGTGTGTGTGTGTGTGTGTGTGTGTCACACAGGGCTGGGCTAATGTGTCAGGGCCAGTGGTTGTGTGTGTGTGTGTGTGTGTGTGTGTGTGTGTGTCACACAGGGCTGGGCTAATGTGTCAGTGCCAGTGGTGTGTGTGTGTGTGTGTGTGTGTGTCACACCGGGCTGGGCTAAGGTGTCAGGGCCAGTGGTTGTGTGTGTGTGTGTGTGTGTGTGTGTCACACAGGGCTGGGCTAATGTGTCAGGGCCAGTGGTTGTGTGTGTGTGTGTGTGTGTGTGTGTCACACAGGGCTGGGCTAATGTGTCAGTGCCAGTGGTTGTGTGTGTGTGTGTGTGTGTGTGTGTGTGTGTGTGTGTGTGTGTGTGTGTGTGTGTGTCAGTGGTTGTCCGGACTGTAACCCATCAGCCCAGCCCTGTGTGACACACACACACACACTCACACACACACACACACACCACTGGCACTGTGAATGCAGAGATGCAAGCGGTATCCCATCCTCGTCGCCAATTTTCCTGTGGTGTATTTCCCTAAATAATCACACAGTGCACCGTCAGCCATTTGTTTCAAACGCGCTCTTTACTCAAGTCAATCACGATACAGGTATCCCAGCATGCATCTAGTTAAGCTGAGATGACTACGGCACAACAGAGTATCCAAAAGTGCAAACTCATTATTTAAATACAGCACACATGTCCAGGTACTGTATAATGTGATTATTATCATTTTGAAATCTCACTGCAATGTAAAAGTCAATTTGTGAATTGATTACAATGTTTATCCCACACACAGAAACAATAAGTCTCAATACAGGCACAGTACAATCAAAATGCAGAATTTCTGTTTCAAAACTCCTGCATTTAGGATAAAAGTACATCTCACACCAGTGCATTAAAATAAAAATAAGTTCTCTGTACTGTCATTCTTGAAACTTAAAGAGGGGTTGTGCTGCAGTTCAACAAGGTGTTAAAACACAAAGGCTTTGACCTTGGCTGTGGTTCAACAAGGTGTTAAAACACAAAGGCCTTGACCTTGGCTGTGGTTCCATCCCCCCACAAGGTCATCCAACACATGTGTGCTTAGAATGGACTGGGAGAGAGAGGTGAACTTGCTTCTGGTTAGTGGATACATTTATACATATCTCTGTGTGTGTGTGTGTGTGTGTGTGTATCTCAGTGCTTAATGACTGAGCTCTAAGTGTGTGTGTGTGTGTGTGTGTGTGTATCCCAGTGCTTAATGAATGAGCTCTAAGTGTGTGTGTGTGTGTGTATCCCAGTGCTTAATGAATGAGCTCTAAGTGTGTGTGTGTGTGTGTGTGTGTATCCCAGTGCTTAATGAATGAGCTCTAAGTGTGTGTGTGTGTGTGTATCCCAGTGCTTAATGAATGAGCTCTAAATGTGTGTGTGTATCCCGGTGCTTAATGAATAGGCTCATATTGTGTGTGTGTGTGTATGTATCCCAGTGCCTAATGAATGAGCTCTAAGTGTGTGTGTGTGTGTGTATCCCGGTGCTTAATGAATGAGCTCTAAGTGTGTGTGTGTGTGTGTATCCCGGTGCTTAATGAATAGGCTCATATTGTGTGTGTGTTTGTGTGTGTGTGTGTATCCCAGAGCTCTTACTGTGGTGACCCCAGATCTGGATTCTGAGCCTTGTGTTCGCAGATTACTTGGAGGACCCCCCCGACCCCCTAAAAATAAATGTATTGCAGATCTACACAAATCACACAAAGGACCTATTTTGGATCAAAAACGGCAAATTTCGCCGAAAGGTGACGAGTTTGCACCCCTGTATATCCCAGAGCTCCAGATTCTGAGCCTTGGGAAGACACACTTCTTCTCAACACATTTACATATGACACTACAACTGGACAGAAAACTTAAAAACACACTTGCTATCTGCTGAAAGAGGTATGAAAACAGACAACTGATTTGAAGTAATACATGGACATGAAATACCCAGTGACTCCCTACACCATGTTCCTGGGCAGACTCTCTGCAGGGCAGTTCCAGAATGCTGCTGTTTTAGTTCCAGAATAGTGCTGTATTAGTTCCAGAATAGTGCTGTATTAGTTCCAGAAGGCTGCTCTATTAGTTCCAGAATGCTGCTCTATTAGTTCCAGAATAGTGCTAAATTAAATCCAGAATGCTGCTGTATTAGTTCCAGAATAGTGCTGTACACACACACACACACACACTCAGGACAGGTCTGTGTTTATGCTGTTTTTCTGTCCACACTGAGTGAACTGATACAGCCTCTCTCAAGTGTGAATGTGCTGATGTGTTTTAAGATTTCCCTTTTGATTGAAGCTCTTGCCACACTGAGTGCATTGATAAGGCTTCTCTCCTGAATGAATGCGCTGGTGACGTTTGAGTTTTCCACCTTCAGAGAAACTCTTACCACACAGGTAGCAGCAATAGGGCCTCTCTCCTGTGTGAGTGCGCTGGTGTACTTTGAGAGTTCCCTCTCGAGTAAACCTCTTGCTACACAGGGTGCAGCTGTAAGGCCTCCTTCCTGTGTGAATATATTGATGAAGCCTGAGCCTAGACCAAAAGTGGAAGGTTTTGTCACACACAGAACAGGAGTAGTTTCCGCATTTCTCTGTCTCTGTTCCCGAGATGGGGGGGGATGCTGGGAACTCCGGGGCTGATGGGAATTCCGGGGATGAGGGAGATGATCCTTTTCCTGTTTAACAAAAAAAAAAAGACACATAAACATCAACAACTTTCTTACATCAAGTTATCTGTGGAGAGCTGCTGTATACAAATATGCTGGAGTAGGGCCAATGATTTCCCGCGATAGCGGAAAACTGACGGAAATCGCAGAATGTACCCTTTGAAACGGAATTGCAAATTCCCCTGTATTTTGGCCTGCAAGGCTGTATTTCTTTCAAATAAACACAACAACGATCGCAACGATGAACACACATTAACTAAAGAACAAAACCACTGAGAAAATGTCACGTCTGTGCTGAACTCCACTCCGGCCACGCCCCCCTGTTCAACGGTTGACGCACAAACCTCCGCTACAGCCTGTCACATTCACTCGCTCGTCTTCCCAATCGCATTAAAAAAAAAAACATTTTTAGTCTTCTGTTCTGTTGATGGTCGGCAAACAACAATCTTACAAGGTTTGGGTCACTTGTGGCACATATTATTCACTAATTTTAAGCCATCAATCTACGTCAGGGTGAACAAAATGAGCTGAAATGGAAAATGCATTTTTTTTAACGAAATATCATTGGCCCTACTGGAGCACTGATTCTCTTATGGGTCTCGGGCTGAGTGTGTTTTTATAGGTGTGTGTGTGTGTAAGTGTGTGTGTGTGTATGTGTGTATGTGTGTGTGTGTGTGTAAGTGTGTGTGTAAGTGTGTGTGTAAGTGTGTGTGTGTGTGTGTGTGTGTGTGTGTGTGCAGATGTGTGTGTGTGATCTCTTACGGGTCTCTGGCTGTTCTGTATGGTTCTCTTCGTCCTTCCTTTGCCGTCCTTGTGTCCTGGAGTAGTCCACCAACACCACTGACACACTCCTTAACCGGGCCAGAGACATGGGGTCTGTGGGAGACAGGTCTGTTTTGGAGCAGAGGACTGGAGACATGGGGTCTGTGGGAGACAGGTCTGTTTTGGAGCAAAGGACAATAGGTATGCTGGATTTGTCCTCCTGTCCCTAAAACACATGGAGGAAGGGAGAAATACAAGTTTACAAATTAGGTACACCTAGCGAAAACTAATGCGGTCTAATAAAACAGTCCTGCAATAAACCCCCCTTCAGGATTGTTTTAAACGTTCAGTTTATGTTGAAACAGTTTAAGAGAGGTAGCCATTCAATTCTATGATCATTTTGGAGAGTGTAGTTTGTTGTGCTGTTTAACTGCACTGAATTGAACACAAAAATGTTTGTTATTATTTAACCTAGCCTCACTGATTGAAATGGGGTGGCTAAATAATAGAAACACATGTCATTGCACATGTCAACACAAACTGCAGTCTACAAAAAGAGCACACAGTTGAAATAACAGCCCTCTAAATTAGTTTACACAAATTCTAAATATTATAACCTTCATGAAGCTAAGATGTATTGCGTGTATCAGACTGCATTAGTTTGGTCAGTGTTCCTAATAAACTGCCAGTGAGTGTGTCAATCTATATATGCGGGAAATTACCTCATTAACTCAGCTCTCAAAAACTCCCCAAATGCGTTAGAAATACCGACGGTTCCTAAAATCATTGTTTAAAGCAGCACTAAGGAGTTTTTGGCTTGGAGCTCCCCCTAGCGGCGAAACCTGTTGAAATTTGCTTTCCTCGTTTATGACAAACTAGCGAGTCAACAACTTTGCTAACACAGTCAAACATCAAGCAAGTGCAAGACAAGACAAAGCAGGACAGCAAATAAACGACTTACTAAACCAGCAGAAAGATGGCTAGCTCTGAATCGAAATCGCTACCCGATCCTAGTCGCGCATGCTCAGACACAAAGGACCAGACAGCTCCAGAACCCCTACAGACCCCCGATGGCAATGGCGGAGAGGCCATTCTCCATATTAAAAGGAATTGTAGCGGCACAATTATTTTCATGCTGTTATTTTAAGGGAGAATTGTTACATAGTGTTACTTTAAGCTCTAAGTTCAAGTTCCTAAGGTCAGCAAGATCAGATATGGGTTTAGTGCTATTAGCGTTAGCATGTCAGATGATATGGGTTTAGTGCTATTAGCATGTCAGATGATGTGGGTTCAGTGCTGTTAGCATTAGCATGTCAGATGATATGGGTATAGTGTTATTAGCTTTAGCTTTGTTAGCATTTAGTGTTTACAAAAAGTACTGTACAGTACCTGCATCAGTTCAGTTTGTATATCTTCAGCTGGGGGGGGGGTCTGTTCGGTCCCGGGGTCACCTCTGTCTGCAAAAACAGAAAAGTAGACAGTTACATTTGGGTTTATTTATTCATACTTTAATCTGTAGCTGCCTACAGAACAGAACCTGCTAATGCCAACACTAAACCCACATCATCTGACATGCTAATGCTAATAACACTAAACCCACATCATCTGACATGCTAACGCTAATAACACTAAACCCACATCATCTGACATGCTAACGCTAATAACACTAAACCCACATCATCTGACATGCTAACGCTAATAACACTAAACCCACATCATCTGACATGCTAACGCTAATAACACTAAAAACCAAACATGATAGATTTGTAACTGAAAGTCCTGCCCTGTATTATAAAGAACCAATCACTGACTTTTTGCCTCCACA
>NC_045177.1:1484583-1492083 GCF_900700415.2 Clupea harengus
CGGCATCAGACAGCTCTCCAAAGCCACGTTAACAAGTGTCATTTCTTTCTAGCTTACATGGCACATGAAAATGTGTTAGCGGTCAACAAGAGACCCTTTCGTCAATACCGTTAGACAATGTAACTGAGGTGGAATAAGGCTCAAATCAATACAACTCAAAAGACAACCTCTCTAATTAAATGAGAAAACACATGCATTCTTAAAAAGGAAGAAGGCGAATCTAGTACCATCAAACTAAGAATACGTTTTATCAGAAAATCCGAACAAACCGGTAACGCCAACATACCGTCTCTCCCTCAGAATCCAACTGCAACGTGCTTCTGGCAGTGGGTGTTTTGCGAGGTAAAAGTTTGTCATCGGTCAGTTTCTGCATTATGTCATGTAGCCTACGAGTTTAACATACTCATTTCGCAATTACATTAAACACTGCGCCTTGTCAGCTTTCTCTGTTGTGTTGTTCTGTTATGTTGTTCATACACTCAACACAACTTTCCCTGCCGAAGACCTTGTGAGCTACCAATAGCTATCTGGTTTGACCAAGTTAACGATATCCACGTAGTTCGTAAGCTGAAGACTGAAGGAAAAGATGATTGAGGCGGTTAGTATTCTTAAATATTTGCTGAAGGTACAAAGATTTGTTTAGTTGGTCTTCCTTCAGGAGAGCAGTGATTCTTCTTCAGCGATTAAAGCTTTCGACGGATTGAGTCAAGCCTACAGTCTTACTGCCCTCTAGCGTGCCGGATGGGAATAAAAACAAATTTCTGAACTTTTCTGAAGCCTGAACATTTTTCCATTCGTCTATGAAAGCAACCCAACTTTCATTTTTCAACATGCCTGTTTAATCACTCCATTACCTTTAGGTAACATGCATGTCAAGGTACTGTTTAATGTAATTATCATTTTGAGATCTCACTGCAATGTAAAAGCGAATTTGTGAATTGATTACAATGTTTATACCCACACACAGAGACAATAAGTCTCAATACAGACACAATACAATCAAAATGCAGAATTTCTGTTTCAAAACTCATGCATTTAGGATAAAAGTACATTTCCTCATATTGTGTGTGTATCCCAGTGCTTAATTCATAGGCTCATATTGTGCGTGAGTGTATCTAAATGTTAAATCCAGGTGTCAAGGAGAGACTGTTTATCACAAATACATGATATAAACATATTCATTAACATATTTTCATTCCTTACACGGAAACATTATTTTCCCTTATCCACGTTGCGTGCTTGCTGGTAAAGTGAGTTTTTAAAGGGAATTTAAACCTGCTTTTCCATCTTTGTGTGAGTGTGTGTGTGTGTGTGTGTGTATCAATGATAAATCCAAGTGTCAAGGCCACAGGTCTGGGTTCAGAACCTTCTTTTCCATCTTTGTGTTCACCTAAAATGAGGCCATTTCCACTGGCGTGCTTTGGTGTATTTTCACACAATTCAATATCGAATCACCCCAACATATTTACTCTAGTCTATATTACACAATCACCCCAACATATTTACTCTAGTCTATATTACACAATCACCCCAACATATTTACTCTAGTCTATATTACACAATCACCCCAACATATTTACTCTAGTCTATATTACACAATCACCCCAACATATTTACTCTAGTCTATATTACACAATCACCCCAACATATTTACTCTAGTCTATATTACGCAATCACCCCAACATATTTACTCTAGTCTATATTACGCAATCACCCCAACATATTTACTCTAGTCTATATTACGCAATCACTCCAACATATTTACTCTAGTCTATATTACGCAATCACCCCAACATATTTACTCTAGTCTATATTACGCAATCACTCCAACATATTTACTCTAGTTTATATTATGCAATCACCCCAACATATTTACTCTAGTTATTATGCATTCACCCCAACATATTTACTCTAGTTTATATTATGCAATACAAATTTACATTTCATGGTTAAGGTTTATTTGGAAATTATATTCCTTACAATGCAATGAATATGGTTATCGGAGTTTCAAAACTTTCTGAATGTAGAACAAAAGTATGAGTGTGAGTGTGTGAGAGTGTGTGTGTGTGTGTATATGTGTGTGTGTGTATATCCAGGGGTGCAAACTCATCAGGGATGAAAAAGGTGACAACGATGCGAACCCCCTAGGAGGGTCCGGGGCATGCTCCCCGGGGAGTATATTTGATATATAAGAACATTTTGCACATTTTAAAGTTCAATGCATCAATCTGGTGCACTTTGACAACAAAATTATGAGGCTAGATCTATGAAAAACTTCGTGCTGTTGTAAACAATTTTGTGCTCTGGTAACAGTTTCATCATAAACATTCCTGTGTTGAATGTTGCACGGGCACAGGCCAACCCAACCACCCACCCCAATACCCTCCCGACCACCCACTCCAGTCCACTTCACCAAAGCACATTACATCACAGATCTCCATCAGGTATTAAGCCAAAAAAGGGCCAACTATAGGAACAGAAAATCCACAGGGGCTGCATCAGGCATGGCCTAGCTTCTCCGTGTTCTTGAAAAACTGTGACAGTGGGAACACATATTCTTTTCCCTTTACATTACTCTTTGAGTCTAGCTTGTCAGGACAAGGCCCATTTGCACCTGACTCCTAGTTGAGCCACAGTAATGGCATCCTCCTCCTAAAATTCTCTCATTCTGAAACCAAACTGAAGTAGGAGAGTGGTAAGTTTGTTCAGTTGCAGTGAAGCGCCCAGCAGTAGAAAACGGGTCAGTGCTTCAGATTACATACACATAGGGGCGTGCGGTCAGGGGAGGCAGAGCTTCATGAAAAGTAAAAGTCATCATGAAAAGTAAAAAACAAATAATGATAAAATAAAAATAATATGTATCTACTGATCTTTGCTTTAAATAAAAATTTTGTATGATTCCGATCATTTTTATAATCAACATCGCTGAATTTGACCATGTCCTGTTCAAACAGAGGGGCGACTCGTGAGGTGAGGCAGCGACGAGCTGCGCCTCATCTCAGATTGTGCAATCCCACACACACTGGGTTGAGCGCATGACTTTTGCTTTCTCATTGTTTAACATCAGTGAAATATTTCTAGACACTTTTATTATGTGTCGTTTGTATCCATATAATAGGTAATGTATTTCACGTATGTGCAGATTACTTGGAGGACCCCCCCCCCCCTAAAAATATTTTTATTGTAGATCTACACGAATCACACAAAGGACCTATTTAAGAATTTCGCCAAAAGGTGACGAGTTTGCACCCCTGTATATCCCAGAGCTCCAGATTCTGAGCCTTGGGAAGACACACTTCTTCTCAACACATTTACATATGACACTACAACTGGACAGAAAACTAAACACACACTTGCTATCTGCTGAAAGAGGTATGGAAACAGACAACTGATTTGAAATAATACATGGACATGAAATACCCAGTGACTCCCCACACCATGTTCCTGGGCAGACTCTCTCCAGGGCAGTTCCAGAATGGTGCTGTATTAGTTCCAGAATGGTGCTGTATTAGTTCCAAAATGGTGCTGTATTAGTTCCAGAATAGTGCTGTATTAGTTCCAGAATGGTGCTGTATTAGTTCCAAAATGGTGCTGTATTAGTTCCAGAATAGTGCTGTATTAGTTCCAAAATGGTGCTGTATTAGTTCCAGAATAGTGCTGTATTAGTTCCAAAATGGTGCTGTATTAGTTCCAGAATGGTGCTGTATTAGTTCCAGTACAGTGCTGTATTAGTTCCAGAATGGTGCTGTATTAGTTCCAGAATGGTGCTGTACTAGTTCTAGAATGGTGCTGTATTAGTTCCAGAATGGTGCTGTATTAGTTCCAGTACAGTGCTGTATTAGTTCCAGAATAGTGCCACACCCTAACCCAATCATGATGATGAACAGTCAGATAGTAAAAAAAAAAAAATAAGAAAATGACAAGGACTTAGGAAAAGACAACCGCGGCGATGAGAGAACGCAACTGCACTTACACTAGGCTACATAGTTATGTGACGGCGGATGTCATTGACATGGGTCTTTAGATGTTGTTGCCAAAATGAATTGTGGGACGACATCATCTCCTTTTCTTTAGTAAAGGATGGTCCAGTGTACCCAATGCTAAAGGAGATCAGAAAGGAAGCACTGAAACACCTTTTCTAAGCATTTACAGAATTCTATCAGCTCTTTCAATGGCTTATCACTTGGGACAAGTCTTCGGATTCTGCCTTCTGCGTTTATGCTGATTTCTGTCAGATATCCATTTGTAGAAAAACTCGCCCCATACCGAGTGAAATGATACAGTCTCTCTCATGTGTGAGTGTGCTGATGTTTTTTAAGATTTCTCTTATCAGTAAAGCCCTTGCCACACTGAGTGCATGGATAAGGCTTCTTTCTTGTGTGACTGTGCTGGTGTCGTTTGAGATTTCCCTCTTGAGTAAACCTCTTGCCACACTGAGTACATTGGTACGGCTTCTCTCCTGTGTGAACGCGTCGGTGTCGTTCGAAATCTCCCTTTTGATGAAAACTCTTGCCACACTGAGTACATTGGTACGGCTTCCCTGCTGTGTGAATGCGTCGGTGTCGTTCGAGATCTCCCTCTCGAGTAAACTTCTTGCCACACAGGGTGCAGCAGTAAGGCCTCCTTCCTGTGTGAATATATTGATGAAGCTTGAACTGAAACAAAAAGTGGAAGGTTTTGTCACACAAAGAACAGGAGTAGGTTTCACATTTCTCTGTCTCTGTTCCCGAGATAGAGGGGGCTGCTGGGAACTCCGGGGATGAGGGAGATGATCCTTTTCCTGTTTAACAAAAAAAAAAAGACACATAAACGTCAACAACTTTCTTACATCAAGTTATCTGTGGAGAGCTGCTGTATACAAATATGCTGGAGTACTGATTCTCTTATGGGTCTCGGGCTGAGTGTGTTTTTTCAGGTGTGTGTGTGTGTGTGTGTGTGTGTGTGTGTGCGTGTCTGATCTCTTACGGGTCTCTGGCTGTTCTGTATGGTTCTCTTCGTCCTTCCTTTGCCGTCCTTGTGTCCTGGAGTAGTCCACCAACACCACTGACACACTCCTTAACCGGGCCAGAGACATGGGGTCTGTGGGGGACAGGCCTGTTTTGGAGCAGAGGACAAGAGGTATGCTGGATTTGTCCTCCTGTTCCTAAAACACATGGAGGAAGGGAGAAATACAAGTTGTCAGTTTATTAGGTACACCTAGCGAAAACTAATGCGGTCTAATAAAACAGTCCTGCAATAAACCCCCCTTGAGGCGTGTTTTAAACGTTCAGTTTATGTTGAAACAGTTTAAGAGAGGTGGCGATTCAACTGTATGATCATTTTGGAGATTGTGGTTTATTGTGCTGTTAATGTTAATCAATGGCAGGGATATCTCCTGAGCTACAAACACGAAAAGACCTTGACAACACACGCATCGATGCTGATGAAAAGGCCGTGAGCAGAATCATTTCCACCATTGATTCCATGCTCAACCCTTTTGATGTGTACCAAGACGGCATTGTGTGTCTTAGCTCTGGAAGAGTAGCAACAGCAGAGATCATGAAGGATCTACTGGTTCCCTCAGAAAAGGGTGAAAATGCAGTAAGATTGGGGGGGCACTGTGGCGCAAGCAGTAGCCCCGACCACATTCGGGCTTGACGCCCATGGAGGACACGGGTTCGAATCCGGCCCGATGTCATTTCTCCTGTCCACTCCCCAGCTCTTCTCCCTCTCATTTCCTGTCCCACTCTTAACTGCACTATCGATTAAAGGCACAAAAAGCCCAAAAATAAATCTTTAGAAAATGCAGTAAAAGAATGTATGGACCAGAGACTGTTCTCCAATTCAGTTGACATATTTGCCCCCGTAAAATCACAACAACTCAAGACCTTCAGCGACCCGGTAAAGCCAAAACACAAATCTGCAGCAGGCAAGGAAGTGATTGTGCGTGTCTGACAAGAAGTTTTGTATACAGCACTGTTTAGAATCCATTTGGCCCACTTTTGAGGTTGTTCGGGTGTTTTTGTATATATATATCTATCTTATTTTCTTAAGATAATAATCCATACAACACTATGTCCACTCTTTATTCAAAAAGGCAAAACTGTTGTTCTCTCGAAACCCGTGTCCCATTTCTTTCACCATCTTTTGCTTTTCTACCCCCAGATGTGGGGTTGGGGCCAGGCAGCAGCTGTCTCTGGGGTGGAGTTGGGTTACGTCCACTTCAGCATTAGCTACTGCCTGAAAGTGGAATGCAGTATAATCACAAGGGTTATCGGTAACGTTGAATCTAACCACGGGAGCCGCCATCTTTCCATTCTGTTGACAAAAAGCAGCTACCTCATTGGTGTAGAACGATCACGTGTCGAACCGTGCCACGACTCGCGATCAAAATCCTTATTACGCTCTGAAGACACTAGTTCTGCATAAAACATAGACGCATCGACAATCGACTGGAATTTCAGCGACAAACTTTTTTTTGGTAGCTTAGCACGGCGATTGTGTAGATGCCAGACTGTGGAGCGGGAATCATTTTCTAAAAGACTTTCCGTGGTTCACCTTGCGGCCTACAAGATCAGATATGGGTTTAGTGCTATTAGCATTAGCATGTCAGATGATATGGGTATAGTGTTATTAGCTTTAGCTTTGTTAGCATTTAGTATTTCCAAAAAGTACTGTACTGTACCTGCATCAGTTCAGTTTTTATGTCTTCAGCTGGGGAGGGGGTCTGTTCGGTCCCGGGGTCAGCTCTGTCTGCAAAAACAGAAAAGTAGACACTTACATTTGCATTTATTTATTCATACTTTAATCTGTAGCTGCTTACAGAACAGACCCTGCTAATGCCAATACAACACTAAACCCACATCATCTGACATGCTAATGCTAATAACATTAAACCCACATCATTTGACATGCTAATGCTAATAACACTGAACCCACATCATCTGACATGCTAACGCTAATAACACTGAACCCACATCATCTGACATGCTAACGCTAATAACACTGAACCCACATCATCTGACATGCTAACGCTAATAAAACTAAAAACCAAACATGATAGATTTGTAACTGGAAGTCCTGCCCTGTATTAGAAAGAACCAATCACTGACTTTTTGCCTCCACACACACAAACAAAATATATACATATAGTTTGTGTGTGTGTGTATGCAGTGCCGCTGCTAGCCATTTTGGTGCCCTAAGCATAACTCCTTTATGATGCCGCCCCCCCCCCCCCCCCGAGAAAAGCCAGTTTAACATTTTATTAAAACGAAAAAGAACAACTTCCTCAACCCCAAATGAGGGACACTTTCTTCCAGGTGTGCGCACGCGCCAACAGCTGACCAACAATAATGGAAATCGCAAGGTTTCATTAGCCATACCATAAACCTATTCATTGCAGTGTATTTTGGCAAACCACTACTGTACTTGCTTGGATGTATTGTTCATAGTAATAGTCATGACAATTATTACAAGTTTCTCTCAAATTTCATGTTGTTTTCTTGAAATAGCATTAGACCA
>NC_045177.1:1497083-1507083 GCF_900700415.2 Clupea harengus
ATTTAAACATACAATGGAGGACATAGATACTTGTGTGTGTGAGAGAGTATGTGTGTGTCTTAAACATACAGTGGAGGAAGTAAGTACGTGTGTGTGTGTGTGCGTGTGTGGTTCTTAAACATACAGTGGAGAAAGTAAGTACGTGTGAGTGCGTGTGCGTGTGCGTGTGTGTGTATTAAACATACAGTGGAGAAAGTAAGTACTTGTGTGTGTGTGTGTGTCAAACATACAGTGGAGAAAGTAAGTACGTGTGTGTGTGTGTGTGAGTGTGAGTGTGAGTGTGAGTGTGAGTGTGAGTGTGTGTCTTAAACACAGTGGAGGAAGTAAGTACGTCAACAGTGCAGCTATTCACATGAAATTGTGAGCAGCCATATGAACTCAAGGTCATAATATCACAATGACCTCTGACCTTTAACCTCTGCCAGTCAGGACAGTGTGGTGGGAAACATGTGAATGAACAATAATAAACAATCAGTATAACGACATCGATAGACCCACTGTAATGATTTACACTCTTGAAATGAATTAAATGAATACCACGCAGGACCGTTCTACAGATTGTGTGTGTGTGTGTGTGTGTGTGTGCCTGTGTCTCTGTCTACAGATTGTGTGTGTGTGTGTGTGTGTGCCTGTGTCTCTGTCTACAGATTGTGTGTGTGTGTCTACAGATTGTGTGTGTATGTGTGTGCCTGTGTCAGTGTGTGTGGGTGTTTGTGTGTGTCTACAGATTATGTGTGTGTGTGTGTGTGTACAAATTTTGTTTGTATGTGTGTGTGTCAGTGTGTGTGTGTGTGTGTGTCTACAGATTGTGTGTGTGTGTGTGTATGTGTGTCTACAGATTGTGTGTGTGTGTGTGTATGTGTGTCTACAGATTGTGTGTGTGTGTGTGTCTACAGATTGTGTGTGTGTGTGTGTGTGTCTACAGATTGTGTGTGTGTGTGTGTGTGTGTGTGTGTGTATGTGTGTCTACAGATTGTGTGTGTGTGTGTGTGTGTGTGTGTGTGTCTACAGATCGTCCCCAGTGTGCTTAAGTTGATGTTTTTTCAAATTCCCCTTCGTAGAGAAGCTATTGCCACACAGGGTACAGTGAAATGGCCTCTCTCCTGTGTGAATGCGGTGATGTGCTTTGAGATTTCTCTCAAGAGTGAAGCTCTTGCCACACTGAACACAAGGGTGGCGCCGCCATTCTCCTGTGTGGATGCGCTGGTGTATCTTGAGATTGGCCAGGCGGGTGAAGCTCTTGCCACACTGAATGCACTGGTGGTGTCGTTCTCCTGTGTGAATGGTCTGGTGAGTCCTCAGGCTGCCCAGCTGAGTGAAGTTCTTACCACACTGAGAGCAGTGATACGGTCTCTCCCCCGTGTGATGACGCATGTGTCGTTTCAGACTATCCTCTCGATTAAAGCTCTTGCCACACTGAGTGCAGTGGTACGGCCTCTCTCCTGTGTGAATGAGCTGGTGTTTTATGAGATTTCCCACATAATGAAAGCTCTTGCCACACTGGGTGCAGTTGTACGGCTTCTCTCCTGTGTGAATGCGCTGGTGTTTTTTGAGATCCCCCTCTAGAGTGAAGCTCTTGCCACACTGAGTGCATTGGTACGCCCTCTGTCCTGTGCGAGTGCGCTGATGCAACTTGAGCGGGGAGCTGAAGCCTTCGTCACACAGAGGGTCGAAGAATCTTCCGGATTCCTCTGGCTCTGTGGAAGAGGCGGAGAAGGCAGCAGTCTGCTGGGTGCAGCTGAATGTAGGGGTCCCACAGGAGGCAACAGAGGATGAGGTACAAGGCTCCTTCCATTTCACTGGGAACAAACACACACACACACACACACACACACACACACACACACACACACACACACACACACACACACACACACACACACACACACACACACACACACACACACACACACACACACACACACACCACACGTATGAATGTTAGCGTCATTGGTGTAACCTTCATTCAGTGTAATTTTAGTCTCAGTGTTAGTCAACGGGCATTTGGGTACGGGGAAGGGTTAGGGTTCAGGGAAGGCTAACTTTACGTTGCACACATTCGCTAAAAGCTTACCATGAATGGTCTTGGCTATAAAAAAGGTTCATACATAAGTTTAGCTGCTAAAAGTCTTGGCTATGAAATAGGTTCACACATAAGCTAAATTGTTAAGATGCTAATAGTCTTGGCTATGAAATAGGTTCATACATAAGCTAAACTGCTAAGCTGCTAATGGTCTTGGCTATGAAATAGGTTCATACATAAGTTAAGCTGCTAATGGTCTTGGCTATGAAATAGGTTCACACATAAGCTAAACTGCTAACATGCAAATGGTCTTGGCTATGAAATAGGTTCATACATAAGTTAAGCTGCTAATGGTCTTGGCTATGAAATAGGTTCATACATAAGCTAAACTGTTAAGATGCTAATGGTCTTGGCTATGAAATAGAATATGTGGTGTCCGATCACAAATTACCGCGAGGTACCAGAGAATGTCGAAGTGGAAACAGCCGATTGTAGAGTATTTCAGTAAGGTTTATTGCAGATCTTAAACTACAATAAGAGAATGAATTCGAAGACGCTCTGACAAAAATATCTCCCGCTTAGGCATTTAAACTTAACATGACACTCCCCCTAACGCCTCAACTGGCTGACTGCTCAACCAATGAAACCTATGACCTCCCCGTTGACTCCACCAATCAGAAACCTATCATAGTACTTCGAAGACCCACCCTTTATTTATCGTATGACAAAGCAGCCCCGTCTTCCCATTCAAATCATTCCTAACTCCTTTGTTTTATACTGAATTAGATAAACCCATACTAAACCTACTTATTTACTACTAACATTCCTACAGTTCATACATAAGTTAAGATGCTAATGGTCTTGGCTATGAAATAGGTTCATACATGAGTTAAGATGATAATGGTCTTGGCTATGAAATAGGTTCACACATAAGCTAAACTGCTAACATCCAAATGGTCTTGGCTATGAAATAGGTTCATACATAAGCTAAACTGTTAAGATGCTAATGGTCTTGGCTATGAAATAGGTTCACACATAAGCTAAACTGCTAACATGCAAATGGTCTTGGTTATGAAATAGGTTCATACATAAGCTAAACTGTTAAGATGCTAATGGTCTTGGCTATGAAATAGGTTCACACATAAGCTAAACTGCTAACATGCAAATGGTCTTGGCTATGAAATAGGTTCATACATAAGTTAAGATGATAATGCCCTTGGCTATGAAATGGGTTCATACATAAGTTAAGATGCTAATGGTCTTGGCTATGAAATAAGTTCACACATAAGCTAAACTGCTAAGTTACTAATGGTCTTGGCTATGAAATAGGTTCATACATAAGTTAAGATGCTAATGGTCTTGGCTATGAAATAGGTTCACACATAAGCTAAACTGCTAAGATGCTAACGGTCTTGGCTATGAAATAGGTTCACACATAAGCTAAACTGCTAAGATGCTAATGGTCTTGGCTATGAAATAGGTTCACACATAAGTTAAGCTGCTAATGGTCTTGGCTATGAAATAGGTTCACCTATAAGCTAAACTGCTAAGATGCTAACGGTCTTGGCTATGAAATAGGTTCACACATAGGCTAAACTGCTAAGATGCTAATGGTCTTGGCTATGAAATAGGTTCACACATAGGCTAAACTGCTAAGATGCTAATGGTCTTGGCTATGAAATAGGATCACACATAAGCTAAACTGCTAAGATGCTAATGGTCTTGGCTATGAAATAGGTTCACACATAGGCTAAACTGCTAAGATGCTAATGGTCTTGGCTATGAAATAGGTTCACACATAGGCTAAACTGCTAAGATGCTAATGGTCTTGGCTATGAAATAGGTTCACATATAAGGAGGCAGCTGAGGATGAGGTACACGCCACTTTCCACTCACACACACACTCACACTCGCACACTCACTCACACACTCGCTCTCACACACACACACACATTGTTAGAGCTATTGGTTTTCAGTAAAAAAGTACCACACACATCCCACCATAAACATGAAAAACACACGTTTTATGGGTGAAGGTGTGAGTGTGTGTGAACGTGTGTGTGTGTGTGTGTGAACGTGTGTGTGTGTGTGTGTGTGTGTGTGTGTGTATTTTGAATGATTTATTGATTTTTTTCCCCCTTTTGTGGAATCGTGAGTGTGCGCCCTCTATAGTGTCTACATCTACAGTGTCACCCTTGAAATGGCTGCCAGACACGCATGGCGGGGAGAAGGCGGGCGCAAATACCGTCATTGACCTCAGTGCTGAGGCCGTGAACCACGCTGTCTCCGTTAGGGCCTGTTCAGCTTGTTGCAGCCTTTAGTTATTTGGACTTTAAAACGGCAATTGCATCCTTACTTTTGTGACATAATTTTTCTACAATAAAACCGGCAACATTGGATGGTCAAACTCCCTTTGCATTGGATTATTGGACAGAACTGCGAGTCTTGACATTGCTTCTCCTGCTTTCTCCATGGTGGTAAAATCAACTAGGACATAGGAATAGGATATAGGGGTTTAAAGGAAAAAACTCAAAACTGTTTTTGCCATTACAGGTACGCAGCTAATATATTTATATTTTAAACATGAAATAGCTAATATTGTTTGCTTTAGGGCTGTACATGTAAGATGGGCACGCTAATGTTATCTTTACCATGCAATATGCTAACCATATTTAAAGATAGATTATGCTAATCTAAGCTGTGGTAATGTAATTTCCTTGCAAAGTACCCAACCTGCTAGCTAAATCACTCACTCACACACTCACACTCACACACACTCTCACACACACACACACACACACACACACACACACACACACACACACACACACACACAAACACACACACACTCACCCAACCTGCTAGCTAAATCTGGTTAAAACATTAGGTAACAGTAAGCCTACAAAGTAAGCGCTGTATATTAATCACTGTATTTTAGTGATTGTTAATGGTTAGTGGTTATCTTTCAAATGGTTTAATAATCCTACAACTTGACTCACAGGCAGCCAGTTGTGCTTCAGGCTGCTTCGTTTCTGTTTTAATAAACATGACTCTGGGGCAGTTGGCAGTTGTCTTTGAATAACTCTGAGGCATTTTGGGTGTCCTTAACTACCATGTTGCTTAATCATTGGTAGACTGGCTAACTCACAGACATCCAGTTGATTTTAGGTAGGCTACCTGTAAGGCATCTAGACGTAGATTAAGAGAGATTGACTGCCAGGCTGCTTAGTAACTCAAGTTACCTCACAGCCATCCAGTTGTCTTTAGTTCACTATAAAGCACCTAGCCTTTGAGACTGGTTGTATTCCAGGCTGCTTTGGAATAGGGATAACTTTGAGGCAGCCACCAGTCTTTGGATTGCTCTGAGGCATCTCGAGTAGTGTTGACTGCCAGGCTGCCTAGTTGTTGGTATACAGGTTAACTCACAGGCATCCAGTTGGTTTTAGATACCTGTAAGGCATCTAGACAGACAGATTAAGAGCGGTTGACTGCCAGGCTGCTTCCTAAAACGGTTTAAATCCAGCCAGTTGGCTTTGGATGCCTGTAAGGTATCTGACTGTCAGGCTGCTTTGGAATAAGGATAACTCTGAGGCAGCCACCTGTCTTTGGATAACTCTGAGGCATCTGACTGTCAGGTTGCTTTCTAACACTGGTTAACACAGGCAGCCGGTTGTCTTAACATAATTGTCCAGTATCTATCTTAGCTGAAGATTGCACACCTGCCAGACTGCTCTGTAATTTTGGCCAAATTGAAAGCAGTCACCTGGTTTTCGATAACTGCGGGGCGTCTCCAGGGATGTTGTCTTTCAGGCTGCATAGTGACACTTAGTGGTTGTCTTTCAGGGAGATTACTAATAGTTTACTCAAGGGCAGATGGTGAGGATAAGAACTTTTGTTGAAAATAACTTGATTCCTTACAGGCTAATAGGCTTTATAATAGACTACAGGTGACTTTGTGACAGCCAGTGGAGAGGAATCTAGGCATGGTGGATTAACGTTGTGCTCCAGACTGCTTAACACTGACCATGTAGCCCATAGTTCAGGTCATCACAAGATAAAATAGTTTAGTATGTGTGTATCAGGGAGTCAAAGGCTTATGTTTTCATACTTTTTTTCCCGTTCAGACAATGGAGAAGCACTGGCTGAAGTCAATTGAAGATGGCTTAAAAGAAGGAAATCAAGCGATCCTTTGAGAATCTTGAAGAAAATATTCCTGAGGATGTTTTCATGAGGAATCGCCTTGATAGGATGAATGAGATGCGGAGAGGAAGATTCCTTTATAAAAAAAAAGACCACATGTCATTCAGTGGAGGTGTGAGTGATCCCACCATGCAACCGGATCGTCAACAGGAGATCCAATGAAGTCACGGGTAAATTCTTGCCCAGCGTATGCGTCTTTTCAGTTCGTAAGCTCAGTCAGTTTTCGAGGTTGTATTGTCAGGGAAATGTATTTGCCTTAATCCACATGCCTAACATGTCTGATCTGTCATTTACACCATGCGATTTCTTATAAAAATCTTACTCAGGCCCAGCTAGCAATGTTATCAGACTAGTTAAATCAAGGTGCCAAGTTCAATACACTTCCAATTCAATACACATACACCGTGATGAAGAACATCAAGTTATTTAATTAACACAACAAACAGAACAGAAACAAATTGTTAATTGCTAACATTTGAAATGTGTGTGTCAACGCACTTGTGTAAAACATCCACCACCACCTCTACCATTCCTGGCCCCAAGGTGTGAGTGAGGAGGCTGAACTGCTCACTACACCTTACTTGGTCGGCCAGGTGCTGGAGCTGTTGTCTGGAGGAAAAGATAAAAACATAAAATTCAAGATAAATATAACTTAATGTCTATTATACCTGTCAGAGCCCAGATATAGGGATGTGGAATATTGCAATATTACTTGAACTCCGTGGCTCTCCCTGTGGCCACAGTGGGGTCTGAGGCAGGCAGCATGGCCACTTCATTAAATCTGAGGCTCCTGGCAGCCAGAGCACCGACAGAGGAGCACAGGTCCTTGGCTTCGCCTTAACAACAATGAGGAAAGACATATCATGACACGAACACAGTATTAAATTCAGATTTGATGCACATACCAATGTGACAATGAAACACTAATTGACACTGGGGTGTAATAGTTTGGAGCTGGCTTTCTGGAAGTTCTTTCTTGATATATATTGATGTAAAAAGTGGCGTTACAAGAATAGTGTGTGGAATTGAACTGTACCCTCCGACAGCTTCTTTCTTGATATCTCTTTATGTAAAAAAAGTGCCGTTACAAGAATAGTGTGTGGAATTGAACTGTACCCTCCGACAGCTTTGAGCACAGTGAAGTGACTTGGGTGACGGTGCCCGGAGTCACCCCGACCTCCTGCAGCTGCTGCCTGAGGTCCCTCTTCAGATTCTTATTGGTCCTCAGGAGCGCAGTGAGGGTGTTAAGAGACATGCACTCAGGGAGAGCAGTCCTCCTCCTGATCTCCTCCACCGTTATCTGGTATCTTTGGAAAATATACATTTTTGAGAGTCACACTCAAAGAAGGTTTCAATGTTTCAACAATAATATTCGTAACAATAATATTAGGATTTCATCTTCTTTACATATGAGCATACGGTACAGTATTGTACACATGTAATGTCTGTATATAGCCCTTCTGTCTTTACTGCCATCCCAACAGATATATGTTTATTATGTGTAAATTATGTTCATAGTACTTGTGCAGAGTGTACGTCATGGTTATGTTATGTATATTATGTGTTGTTATGTTATGGTAGGTTTGGGCGGCGTCTTGTCGTAAGAATTTCAGTGCCCAGTCTGACCCGGTGTCATTTTGTGCATCTGACAAATAAAAGACTTGTAACTTGAAGATGTTCCTATAACCCAAAACTGTGATGGGCTCTGGGGAAACCAGTCACATGGTGAAAAGGGACATTTCGGAGAAAAGAGTGAAAATACTGTAGGTCGAAACTCAGTATTGGGTTTTCATTCAATTATTATTCTATAACATGTTGTCTATCATCCCTGGAGATATCTACTTGTTTTTCATTCATTTAATGTGTTTTAATGTTGTCTGTTTAGAACCCCTGTCTTTAAAGTAGTTTTTCTCAAAATTATATTCCATGAAATCCAACTTATCAGCTGACTTTGAGCAATCATAACATTTGATACAGACCAGCTATGAACATGATGAAAACATATTTGAAAAGAGCTTCCAAAAGGTCACATTGCACCATGTGACTGGTTTTCCCAGATCCTATCCTGATACCTGTCTTGAAGAAACCTATGCCTAGCTGTGCGCCTCATATTTACATTGTCATTTAGTAATTTAGAGGACGCTTTTATCGAAAGAACTTACAAGGATGTATAGACACTGCACATCAGGAGCAATTGGGGGTTCAGTGTCTTGCTCAAGGACGCTTCGACAGAGAATCGAACTAGCAACCGACGACTTCTCCACCTCCTGTACCACTGACGCCACACACTCACCTTACACTTTGATGCCCAGAGCATGTCCTCAGCAGGCTGTGTACACTCTGAAATGCCTGCTGAGATGGGGCAGCAGTGCTGGGTGGAGCAGCAGGGCTGGGTGGAGCAGTAGGGCTTGGTGGAGCAGTAGGGCTTGGTGGAGCAGCAGGGCTTGGTGGAGCAGCAGTGCTTGGTGGAGCAGCAGGGCTGGGTGGGGCGGAGGCTCCACCAGCCAGAGGTGACTGGTTGAAAATGGCTAACTTTGCCGATGGCCCTTTAAAGGAGAACAAGAAGGAACCAAATTTGCTTTACGAGTACATGGACGTAGATGAACTAGTGTTGTAGTTCCAGAGACCATTTTCTGCTTTCTCGGTCTCGTCTCCGACTGGAACCTTCAAAGACTCGTAATTTCAGTGTCCTCGAGACCAACAGATTTGATTTATGTTCAAGTTAACAAATATATCCAATTATCCATCATTACAAATCAATTTAAATAATAATAATAAAAAAAAAAACATAGGGAATGTTGATGGGCATTATTTGAAAATGACATCCCATGGTGCTATACAAAGACTCTGCCTTAAGTCAGTGAACAAATGAATAGTTTTTGTAAAGATTTGTATAGATGGACAAAGGAAGTGGGGTTGATACATGACTTCCCCCAATAGAGGGCATGGATGGCTGTTCCGCCAGTAAAGAATAACTTACCACCTGTTGCCACCTGCAGGGCCTGGCGCTTCCGTCCTACTGTATGAAGACATGGCAAGGCACTCATAAGTATTTTTTGGGGGAATTATTGTATTGTACTGTTCAATGTCAGTGTGTAAGAGAGCTTCTTTTAGTCATTGAAGTAGGTCTAGGTTGAACCTCACCATTCGTGGGCGTCATTTCTTCAAAAACTGAAATAGAAACAGAAAAGGCAATAGGAGTGTGATTAGTATTATCACATAATGTTGGGCATATGCAATGTTAAAAAGTGTACTATTTAATAATCTGCCAGACTTATTCAGTAGGCCTATCTGTAAGAGGAGGCATGAGGACAGTTTAACTATCACTAAGGGATATCATGAACAATATTGGCCATCACTGTGTAGCATTCACAGAGTTACCTAGTAAGCAGCTTGGGAAGTGTTCACCTATTCAAAATTATGACTAGATGCCTAGCCAGGTAGGCTGCATAAAATATGCTATATGTATGTAAGCAGCCTGGAAGACAATATTCCAGCACATGCCCTACAGCTATCAGGTGGCTGTCTCAGAGTTAGCCCTGGCCTTTCAATCTAATAATCTGTACATTTAGATGCCTTACTGGTATCTAAAAACCAACTGGATGCCTGTGAGTTAACCTGTATACCAACGACTAGGCAGCCTGGCAGTCAACACTACTCAAGATGCCTCAGAGCTATCCAAAGACTGTTGGCTGCCATAATGGACTGTATTTAGCAGCCTGGCAGTCAACCTCCCTTACTCTGTACGTTTAGATGCTTTACCGGTAGCTGTAAACC
>NC_045177.1:1512083-1539583 GCF_900700415.2 Clupea harengus
CACTCACGTGATTTCGATTCATCACAACATGAACGATACACTTTTCATTCGTCTCGTCTGTGTTTGAGTTTGTGGCAGTTTAGTCACACACACACACACACACACACACACACACACACACACACACACACACACACACACACACACACACACACACACACACACACACACACACACACACACACACACACACACCTACAGTGCATGCTTCAGGTGTCTGGGGGCTTTGGGATTGGGGTGGTATGCTCCGTCACCCGGGTTACAATTACATTTAGAAATATAGCTGCAAGCAGCAATGGCGGATTCCTCCAAACATTGCGAACCCGGGGAAAATGTATATTCTTAACAATTTGTCAGTAAATATTTCGAAGAAACTAGAAATATGCTACTAGCCAAACTAACCACAAAATGGCTACTAAGACACATTTCTTCAAGCCAAGGACCAAGGGTGGGGGCTTGGTCAGCCCACAATCTGATAAAATGTTGTGTGTGCGTCTCGCCAAGCTTGCGCGCGTGGTAAAAGTTACCATATGGTTCTAGGGGCTGCCATTGACTCCCATGGTACAAGAATAATAATAATACTAACAATAACAATAGGTTTCCTCCTTACGGAGGAATCCTAATTAAAGAAGCTGGTTTTGCTTTTTTCACAAGGAAGTCAAACCTCAACAGTGGCCTTGGCAGCTATCCTTTTCTTGGCTGCTGTCGATTGCTTGCTGGGTCGTGGCATCTAAAAGCACATGAAAAAAGCATCAAACACTATACAATGTAACATACCACATGTTGAAGAGGTTGGGTGGCTCAAGAGTGGGGTTTAGTGGTCACCATGGAATGTTGATAAGAACACTAAAACTAGGCACAGGCATTCTTCATTTATTTTACTATAATAACTTTGGGTTTGTATATGTTTGTTTGTCTGTGTGGTCTAAAACAAAACAAATATACAAACTATTAAAGTTTGTATGAAAAGAGAAATTATTTACTGTGTCGTCTCAGTTACACTATCAAAGCTTGGAAATACTGTGACTTGCTAAAGTAAGGAAGTGGCTAATAGAACATAACATTTCATTACGGAGGAATCCTAATAAAGCGGCTGCCTCCACAGTAGATACGCCCCAGGAAGCTCAAACTACACTACGATGCCAAAAGAAAGGTGTTTCTGTCTCATGGTAGAATGTTCACTGATTTCACCAGTTTGATCGTTTTCATTTGACCACAGAATTGAAAGGACCAAGCAGATAACATACGTCTCTCATTACACTCCGGCAAAGACGAGCTCCCACCTACCTTCTCCGTGTCGACTCCCCTCTGGAGCCTCTCGCAGCCGGTGTGTTGCGATGGGAAGCGTTCAAGGCGCGAGGTAAAGCTCTTATACGTGTAGTCTGTCCGTTTCTGCTTTGTGTTTCATTGCCTAGGGATTTCAAATACTAACTTCAAACATGAAAGACGGCACCATAATGTTCCCGAGTCGCGTCAACTTCCTCGAGTATACAACAAAAATAAACCTTTACATCTACCTATACTTTCCTTTCCTTTCTAAATATCTCAGCGTAGTTTTAAGACAGAGTATCACGAATGTGGTTTGTTTTGCTGTTCTTCAGTCGGATAGTGGAGTCTTCTTCCCTGTCTGATGCTTTCGGAAGATTTAGTCGAGCCTACAATCCTACCGCCCTCTGGCGTACAGGATGAGACATCAGATTTACTTTTCTGTAGTCGCAACGGTATATGAAATTAACTCAATGATATGTCAAGACTCAGTCATTTAAAATCTTTCTGTTCACTTACATCAGATGTGTTATTGTTTACTGCATCAGATGTGTTATTGATGCAATTATTCTTCCTACCATTTTTTTGTTTCCCCAACTTTTAGGGACATTGGAAACAGATTGAGGCCTTCTTTCTTGTTCAAAACGAACACTATATTGTTTTATAATCCGGCTTCATAACATCGCAAATAGTGAACTAATAAAGTTACCTACGTATGTTATTTCTTCTTTCCGCGATTTTTAAATATCCCACGATTGTCAGAGGAAACGGAAACACGATCTAGTGTATGTAGAACGAATCACATTGCGACCTTTTGCATACTAATCAGGTGGAGTTAACATTTTCTCACCCAGGAACACGGCCACAGCCAAAGCTCCGATGCTGAGCAAGCGAGTAGGAGAGAAGGAAAGTAAAGTGATCGAGCAAGTGACCGCACAAGTGTAAATCTCGGACCGGCTTTTACTCGAAAGGTAAAAGAGGTTTAAAAAAATGAGAGGACTTGCCGAGCTGGTCTTCTTGCTGTTGGAATAGTACAAATGTATTAACTAGCTGGCTTGCTATGTCTTGTGTTGTAGTAGCGCTTGCGTGATGTTTGACTGTGTTAGCAAAGTCATCGACTAGTTTTTGATCATAAGCATAGTCAGCCCATTTCGGCAGAGGTTTAGCCGCTGGCGATACATCTGGAGGTGATGTTGGCGAACCTGCTAGATGGCACTTGTGCGCAGGTGATTGTGATGTTAAACGACGGCGTTATAACAGCGTTTTGTTTGTGGTTAGCACGTCGCTTTGTATTACACCTGACACGATTCTTGCATAAAGAACCGCTGTTGTAATAATCCAAACCCCATACACAATTATCCATGGATTAATTATACCACTTGAACAAACTAATGCAGAGTTTGCAGTTGGAGAATGAGTGAATGAACGAAGACAACAAGCAAGAAAGGAATTCAAGCAAGTTAATTATGTATCTATGTAAACTCTATGGTAGTCTGACAGAACAGGGCACTCATGGTGGTTGCTATGGTGGTTGCTATGCTTGTTCTACATGTTCTCCCTATGTGTATGTGATTTGTATATGTTGTGTCTGTGTGTTGTGTATTTGATTCGTGTATGTTGTGTATTTGATTCGTGTATGTTGTGTGTGTGTGTGTGAGTTGTATATGTTGTGTCTGTGAGTTGTGTATGTGATTTGTGTATGTTGTGTATTTGATTTGTGTATGTTGTGTATGTGATTTGTGTATGTTGTGTCTGTGAGTTGGGAAAGAGACAGCAATCCGACTGCACACCTGCACTGAAGCACTGCCTGAAGTCTTAGTATTTTGACAATTTGGTGTTCGTGTGTGTGTGCGTTCGTGTGTGTGTGTAGATGGACCTGGACATGGACGAGATTGCTCAACATATGGACGTGAGTCACAGGCAAGTCTGCATCGACCTGGAGAAGGCCACTCAATACATCACACAAGTGTTACAGGTAAGAAAATGAGTCACAACTGCTCCTACACACACACACACACACACACACACACACAACACACACACACACACACACACACACACACACAGACACACACACACACACACACACCAGTCAGAACTGTTTATACACACACACACACACACACACTTTTACACCTACACCAACACCAACACCAGTCACAACTGCTCCTACACACACACACACACACACACACACGCTCTCACACCTACACCAGTCAGAACTGTTTATACACACACACACACACACACACACACACACACACTTTTACACCTACACCAACACCAGTCACAACTGCTCTTACACACACACACACACACACACACACACACTCATTACGACATTATTTATTTTCTGTTGGGTATTCTGGTCCCATAACTTGCTACCATTTAGATCACCTGTGCTGTCTGAGTCTACTTCTATGCAGTATTGAAAACGAGCCTGTGTGTGTGTGTGTGTGTGTGTGTGTGTGTGTGTGTGTGTGTGCGTGTGTGTGTGTGTGTGTGTGTGTGTGAGAGTGTTCATAAGTTTGGTGTGTTTGTCAATGTTAACATGTGTTGTGTGTGTGTGTGTGTGTGTGTGTGTGTGTGTGTTTGTCAGCATGAAGTAGGAAGGAACCATGAGCTCTGCGTGTTGATTCGTCGTCTAGAAGAGAGGGAGGCGGAGATTGGACGGATCCTAACAGAGCAGGCGGAGTCAAACCGACAGCTGAGACTGAATATCGATGAACTACAGAAACACCTGGAGGAAAAAGACAACTCACTGTCACAAGCCAACCAGGTGTGTGTGTGTGTGTGTGTGTGTGTGTGTGTGTGTGTGTGTGTGTGTGTGTGTGTGTGTGTGTGTGTGTGTGTGTGTGTGTGTGTGTGTCTGCACACACTAACTCCCTTCATCTTGCAAGCATAACTTTTCAGTATTACGGTGAATTTAGGTTTGTTTTAGTCAGAGAGTAGAGCTGTAATGGCTCCTGTAGTTTACTGGCATATTAGTGTTTGTCTGTTGTCTGAGTTCAGCTGTGTGTGTGTGTGTGTGTGTGTGTGTGTGTGTGTGTGTTTATACAGACTGTGGCTTTCCTGAGGAATGAACTGAGGGACGTGCATCAACAGCTACAAAGCCAACAAATAAATCATAGGTATACACACACACACACACACACACACACACACACACACATGATAGAATCTCTGTAAGCACGCTTAAGTTTGAAGAAGGGACCGGAGAGTTGAAGTCAGGTTTCTGGAGTTTATTTTCGCCGTGGAGACCCCCTCTCAGCTTGGTGCTCAGAGCAAGGCCTACCTGATAGCAGAATGTGTAGGCATTTATACATTTCAGTCAGGTAGAATACAATAGAAGAGGGGATGACCACACCCTTTAGGTGAGAGGAAGGGGGAGACAGTGGGGTGAGAGGTTCACCTATGGGGGGAGGGGTGATACCATGAACACATAGGGTCTTAGCAGGAAGGAGCCTATCTGGGGGGGAGGGTTCACAAGTCACTTGTTCAGGTCTCAGTGAAACAGAGAGTACACATCCAAAATGAGTTGCAGATACAACATAAGGAGTTAATGTCTTACAACAACAGAATAGCAATATTTCCAGTTCCATCACACACAAACATGCTTTTTTGTTTGTGTGTGTGTCTCTGTGTGTGTCCCACTGTACCGTTGCATCCCGTGTGTGTGTGTGTGTGTGTGTGTGTGTGTGTGTGTGTCCCACTGTACTGTTGCATCCCTACCACACACGTCAGAAAGTAATATTTACTTTGTGGATCTTCTTTGCTCAGTGGCGCCCCTAGTGGTCAAGTGCTGTATTGTCCCTCACAACCCACACATGATTTTCTTGACTGTGAAACTCTGCACCTTCTGATCCCAGGACATACCAGGACACGGATGAGTGGCTGCAGGGTGGGGAGAGTCAGCTCAAGGTTGAGACACACACACACACACACACACACACACACACATATATAAGGGGTTTCCTCCACTAAGGACACCAACAGAAAAAACATGCAAAATAACAGAACACATGTCCATCCCTGACCAAAGATGGACAGTTCACTTCACTTGGTCCCCGCTACAAAGCTGCCCACTGCTCCTGGGGGGGTCCTTGAGGAAGGACGGTCTAGGATGGGGGGGAAAAATAAATTCACTGCGACCTCAGGCCTACCTGCGTGTGTGTCCTGTGTCGCCTCCATATATGCACTTGTGTGTTCCAGTGTGTCGTGTGTGCCATTAAAAACCTGACAAAGGTCTTAATTAATTAATACACACACATACCAGGACACGGATGAGTGGCTGCAGGGTGGGGAGAGTCATCTCAAGGCTGAGGCACACACACACACATACACGTACACACACATACACATACAAACATAACCACACATATACGCACACACACACACACACACACATACACATACAAACATAACCACACACATACACACACACACATACACGTACACACACATACACATACAAACATAACCACACATATACGCACACACACACACACACACAAACAGATCTGCATACACTCATATCTGATACAAGTGAGAGTCTGATGGTCTTGTCTCATGCCCAGAGTCCACCGTTCTCGTCTGATGGCCAGAGGTGGCGGGAGGCTTCAGTCTCTGAGATTAAAGAAGAAGATGCTGATGAGGACGATGATGGATATGGAGAGTACAGCCAGCCTGGTAGGGACAAGAGCTACACACACACACACACACACACACACACATACACACACATACACACACACACACACACACACTCCCTTTGTTATCCTGCCCCTTCTCATCATTGCTTAAAGGAACTAACATAAACATAACAAAAACATGTACATGAGATAATATTACTGTATCCAAACGTTAGGCCTGCTAGCTATAGCTGTATCCAAATGTTAGGCCTGCTAGCTATAGCTGTATCCAAACGTTAGGCCTGCTAGCTAATATTACTGTATCCAAACGTTAGGCCTGCTAGCTAATATTACTGTATCCAAACATTAGGCCTGCTAGCTAATCCAAATAGAACAGAGAAAGTCTAAAGTTTAAATATCCTGAGAGGTTTCTAAGGTTTAAATATCCTGAGAGGTTTCGAAGGTTTGAAATATCTTGACGGGTTTCTAAGGTTTGAAATATCTTGACGGGTGTGTACAGTTTAAATAGCCTAACCCCTGACCCCAGGTGTTCATCTCAGAGGCTGCAGGATTGTGATTGGATACTGAGAAGGCTGCAGGGTTGTGATTGGCTACTGAGAAGGCTGCAGGGTTGTGATTGGCCACTGAGGAGGCTGCAGGGTTGTGATTGGATACTGAGAAGGCTGCAGGGTTGTGATTGGCTACTGAGAAGGCTGCAGGGTTGTGATTGGATACTGAGAAGGCTGCAGGGTTGTGATTGGCTACTGAGAAGGCTGCAGGGTTGTGATTGGATACTGAGAAGGCTGCAGGGTTGTGATTGGATACTGACAGGTGTTAATCACAGAGCTCGGATCACGTGGGCCAGCCTGGGTCCAGCACTCAGGAGCCAATCAAAACCCTGCATATGGCCTTCAAGACCAAAACAACCCAATCCTGATCCTGAACAACACAGAGGTACACAGATAGAAACATCCAGGAGCACACAGATATCTGCTTAACCTTACTTCTAATTCTAAGAAACATAAAGGCATACGAGTATAATAATAAGACATTAATATCGTAAGACTGGAATATCTCTCCCTACCCCTATTCTAAACTATTATTATTATGGCCAGTCTTATTTTATTAACGCAGTCGTCCACACACACACACACACACACACACACACACACACACACACACACACCCCTCCTTTCACCTTTGTCCCTAACAACACCAGGATCATGATGGTATCTTGGCACTGGTAAAAGGCTTGCTAGCATGCTAACTCGTGACTCATGGGGATATAGTTGGCACTTATTAAAGGCTTGCTAGCATGCTAACTCGTGACTCATGGGGATATAGTTGGCACTTATTAAAGGCTTGCTAGCATGCTAACTCGTGACTCATGGGGATATAGTTGGTAAAAGGCTTGCTAGCATGCTAACTCGTGACTCATGGAGATATAGTTGGCCGCATAGTGCATAGGCGGCTAGTTGGAACCACAGGTGTGTTGTCTGTGATCTGTGTGTGTGATCTGTGTTGTGTGTGATCTGTGTGTGTCATCTGTGTTGTCTGTGATCTGTGTGTGTGATCTGTGTCTGTGATCTGTGTGTGTGATCTGTCCAGTACCAGGAGGAGCAGAAAAAAAGACAAAAAAGTGTCATGTTGTTGCATACCGTTTCTTTAAGCTGCATTAGCTAAAACCATCTGCTAAATGAATGAATGTAAAGAAGTCTCTTCTTTTTCTGTTTCTGCAGAAGAGAGAACTGACCCCGGAAAAGAACAGACCCTCTCTTCAGCTGCCATTAAAACTGAACTGATCCAGGTATTGTGTTACGAGTTTATGATATTCGTGATGCGCAATATGCTAATACAATTTCAGCCAGATCGTCAGACATTGAAATCCAATCATAGTTAAGATCTAGACCCACATCAGAGATGCTAATGCTAATGCTAATACAACTGTAACCCACACCAGAGATGCTAATGCTAATGCTAATACAACTGTAACCCACACCAGAGATGCTAATGCTAATGCTAATACAACTGTAACCCACACCAGAGATGCTAATGCTAATGCTAATACAACTGTAACCCACACCAGAGATGCTAATGCTAATGCTAATACAACTGTAACCCACATCAGAGATGCTAATTAAACTGTAAACATAAATCAGAGATGCTAATAAAACTGTAACCCACATCATCAGAAGACAAGGACTAAAACAAAGCATTACATTTTGGGGACTATTCTAAACTTGAATCGTTGATAAGTTGCCAATATTTTCTTTTGACAAAATTTGCCATTTGCAGTATTTGCATTTCTCCCTGCCTCATTGTGTTTTAGGAAGAGGACGACAAATCAAACATGCCTCCAGTCCTCTGCTGCAAAACGGACCTGTCCCCCACAGACCCCATGTCTCTGGCCCAGATAAGGGGGGTCTCCGTGCTGTTGGTGGACTACTGTAGGACACAAGGGCAGCAAGGGACGGATACGGAGAACAGCAGAGATGGAGAACAACCTGAGACATGTAAGGGATCACACACACACACACACACACACACACACACACACACACACACACACACACACACACACACACACACACACACACACACACACACGCTCTCGCACTCACATTCACATACATTCACATAGAATCACACACACACACACACACACACACGCTCTCGCACTCACATTCACATACATTCACATAGAATCACACACACACACACACACACACACACACACACACACACCCTCCCATTGCCTGTGATTCATCCTCAACCAATGACGCTAACATTCATACATGTGTGTGTGTGTGTGTGTTTGTGTGTTTCCAGTGAAATGGAAGGAGCCTTGTACCTCATCCTCAGCTGCATTCTCTGGGACCCCTACATCCAGCTGCACCCAGCAGACTGCTGTCTCCTCCGCCTCTTCCACAGAGCCAGAGGAATCCGGAAGATTCTTCGACCCTCTGTGTGACGAAGGCTTCAGCTCCCCGCTCAAGCTGCATCAGCGCATCCACACAAGAGAGAGGCGGCACCACTGCACTCAGTGTGGCAAGAGCTTTATTCGAGAGGGACATCTCAAACGACACCATCTCATTCACACAGGAGAGAGGCCGTACCACTGCACTCAGTGTGGCAAGAGCTTTACTCTAGAGGGAGATCTCAAAAAACACCAGCGCACTCACACAGGAGAGAGGCCGTACCACTGCACTCAGTGTGGCAAGAGCTTCACGCTACAGCACCATCTCCACCTTCACAAACGCATCCACACAGGAGAGAAGCCGTACCAGTGCGCTCAGTGTGGCAAGAGCTTCACTCATGAGGGAAATCTCAAAGTACATCACCGTATTCACACAGGAGAGAAGCCGTTTCACTGTACCCTGTGTGGCAGGAGTTTTTCTGTAAAGGGAAATTTGAAAAGACATCAGTGTATGGTCATTGGGGACAATCTGTAGCAAACACACACACACACACACAGACACACACACAGACACACACACAGACACACACACAGACACACTCACAGACACACTCACAGACACACTCACAGACACACACACTCAGGACATTCTGTAGACATCCTAGGTCTTCTCAGGGAGACTCGACCAGGAAGTCTGTAATTTAAGACCTTCCGCATTCCAGAATAATTCATTCTGAACCTCTACATTCCACATCAGCTTTATCAACGTTCTGAAAACAACACGTTGTCATAGTATTGGCTTCAGAAACCAGACCACGTTCAATAGAACTGCCAATCCATTCTCAGCCTTGGCAAAAGCTTGATTGGCCAGAGGGTGGTTGACCCATGCTGTTTTGCGGAACAGATTTATTCATTTCATACATCAGCAGTGTTGGGAAGGATACTTTCAAAACGTATTCCGTTACAGAATAAAGAATACATGCCCAAAAATGTAATCTGTAACATATTCCGTTACATTAACTAACGTTAATGTTAATGTTTCCGACTCCATTAGCAGCTACTGATCACGCAAATAGCTAATTTTCATTCATTTTCATGTTGGGGCTTCTGGGAAATGCATAAAGTTGCCTTAATTTATTTCGAGAGTGAAATAAACTTGTGAAACAGAGAAGTACCGTCAACAATGTAACTGTATTCTGAATACCATCTATTTAAATTGTAACTAACGGGATACAGTTACTCATAATTTGTATTCTAAATACGTAACGCCGGTACATGTATTCCGGTACTCCCCAACACTGTATATCAGTATGTTTTCTATACTGTATACACATTTGAGCAAAGAGTGCACATAATCTAATTAATGTCAAGTGTATAAATAATTTCAATGGTTTGTCAGACTACCATTATTGTTCTACTTATTGTTGATTTTCTTCACACAAAGATTATTGAGTTTTCATGTTTCCCACACACTGTCATTGTGATATTATGATATTATGATTTCTGTATCTGTGTGGACCTCTTGAGTTCAAAGGTCAGAGGTCATTCTGTATCTGTGTGGACCTCTTGAGTTCATACCAATGGCTGCTCACAATTTCATCTGAATAGCTGCATTGTTGACGTACTTACTTCCTCTACTGTGTGTTTAAGACACTCACACTCACACACACACACACACACACGTACTTACTTCCTCCACTCTGTGTTTAAGACACACACACACTCACTCACACACGTTGATAAGCTGAATACTTATTTCCTCCACTCTATGTTTAAGGCACACACACAGACACTTGTCAAGCAACTTGTCAATCAACTCTGCAATTTCATGCCATTAATGTATTATTTCAAAACAGTTGACTGTTTCAATACCTTATACAACAGGTAGTAAATGTTTTTGTTTCACACACACACACACACTCAAATACACACATGGTATTGTTGCTTATACAACAGGTAGTAAATGTTTTTGTAATCTTGTTTTGTTAATAAAAGACTGTGTATGTATATGAGCTCTGAACCCAGATATGTGGCTGTGACACTATTCATTTATTGAATGTCTTCCCTTGCCCAACACACACACTCACACAAACACACACACACACGTGCACACACACTCACACAGACACACACACACACACACACTCACACAGACATGGAGCCAATTAATATAGAAGTCGGACCCCTCCAACTCACACACACACACATAAGTAATTAAAATGTGGTCTCGAACCAATATTTTTTTTAACCAATTTTTGCCCATTAACGCCAAAAGTATAACGTGCAGAGTGCAGCTTATGTAGCAAGAGGTCAAAGGTCATAGGTCATTATGACAAATCAAACATGGCGCCGCTCCTCAGCTTATGTAGCAAGAGGAGGACAAATCAAACATGACTCTACTCCTCAGCTCCAAAACGGACCTGTAATGTTACCTAAAGGTAATGGAGTGATTAAACAAGCGTGTTGAAATATGAACTTTGGGCTGCTTTCATAGACAAATGGAAAACTTTGTTTTTATTCCCATCCGGCACGCTAGAGGGCGGTAAGACTGTAGGCTTGACTCAATCCGTCGAAAGCTTTAATCGCTGAAGAAGAATCACTGCTCTCCTGAAGGAAGACCAACGAAACAATTCTTTATACCTTCAGTAAATATTTTAGAATACTAACCGCCTCAATCATCTTTTCCTTCAGTCTGCAGCTTACAAACTACTTGGATATCGTAAACTTGGTCAAACCAGATAACTATTGTTGATAGTAGCTAACATTAAGGTCTTCAGGAAAGAGGCGTTGAGTCGTGTATACAAATATTTGTCTGAACAGAGAAAGCTGACGAGGTGCGGTATTTAATGTAATTGCGAAATTAGTATTTTAAACATAATGCAGAAATCGACAAATGACAAACTTTTACCGCGCAAAACACCCGCTGCTGTTGGAGTCTGAGGGAGAGACGGTATGTTACCGGTTTGTTCGGATTTTCTGATAAAACTTGTTCTTAGTTTGATGGTACTGTGATAAAGATCCGCCTTTTTTAAGACTGCATTTAATTGAAGATGTTCTCTTTTGAATTGTAATGCCTTATTTCACCTCAGTTACATTGTCTTGAGTAATGAGCTTGAGTAATGAGCCCGGTATTGATAGAAGGGTCTTTTGTTGACCGCTAAATATTGTGCATTTCATTTTTCTGTTTGCAGATTTACTATGTAAAATACCGTAAATCCTCAAATAGTGGCCGCGGCTTTTATTTACTTAGGCTGCACAGCGCACCGGCCTGTATTTGGGGCAGGCTTGTATTAGGGGCAGGCCTTTATTTCTTACGGCTCTTCAGAATGTTCAAAAAAGTTCCGTTGATTTGAATGGGGCACCCCAACGTTAGCAGGTCTGTTATTTCTTGATATTCACCACTGCAAAAAGTTAATGACCGCTGTCATTGGCAATTCTATTTCACATCTTTCATATTACTTTCGAAGATAAGAATGGGCTCGAGACGATGAATGGTTTTCGAACTTTTTACTGTTCTCGAACACTCGTCATACTCGTACAAAGATTAACAGTAAATACACAAGATTATAATCACAACATCTATACCACATGAACACGGTTGACACTTCAGTTATATGTACAAAACACATTAATACAGAACAGGAATGATTCTACATCAACCACACACACAACAATGGGACATACACAACAGATAGCACTGTGGCTAAGCTAACAGCTGCGGTGTAGTACTCCCACAATACACCGCGGCATAACAATAACACCAGTCCGCGTAGAAGTCCGGTCATTTAACGTAGCGGGAAGTCATTGTAACTTGAAGTCAGCAAGTAATGGGTTGCTACGCAACACCTGTAACGTTAAAGTTCTATTAGCCTGAAGAACATCTTTTTCTTAGCGGAAATCAGAAACGGCAACAAAATCATTAAAAATCGTTATTTTGGAGGAATGTCTTCTATCGTTTAGGCAAGTAACTGTATAATAACAAATTCACCTTGTAGGCTGAAACATTTCATTTTTGTATTGCAAACAGCCATGACATTAGCCAACATGAGGAGAACATGAACATGAATTAATGAAATGCATTCAATTAAATTGTGATGTCTGCTTTGTGCTGATGGACTGATTCTGGTAGGCTACAGTAAAATATTGTGACGTGCAACATAGCATAGTCGCCCCATAATGCTGTGCGGCGGGCGCATACTTTCCTATGTGATGCACTAGCGCTCAACGATGTTCCTTAACAATGTTCCTTACTGTTCTCATTGCATGTCGATGTTGTGTTGGGACTGAGTTTATACAGGTGTGTGACGGTAGCACAGTCTCTTCGTGATAACTTGTACCAGGGCATAAAACCCGTGCCATTTTGAAATTGTGTTGTGCTTAGTGTTTATTAAAAAGCCATAACAAATATTCCACACTTCTGTGATTTGCTACAATATGCTACCGGTAGGCTACCTTTTTTTTTTACCCCCGGCTTGTATTCGGGGGCCCGGCCTTTATTTGTCTGTATCGACCACGCCCCCGGCTACTATCTATAGCCCGGCCTCTAATTGAATCCCGGTCTTTATTTGAGGATTTACGGTAGACAGAAATGACACTTGTTAAGGTGGCTTTGAAGAGCTGTCTGATGTCGATGTTAATTTGGATATGAGAATCTTAAACTTCTCTGACCTATGGTCTAGTCACAGACGAGCAGATCAAACTTTGTGAAGCTACCTTCTCCCTCCTTGCGCATAGATGCAATAACGCAATAACGATTGTTTGTCTATTTGCATGATTTTCATCAGAATCTGTACTGCACTTGAAGTGTATGTGTGTGTGTTGGTGTGTGTTATTGTGTGTGTGTGTGTGTGTGTGTGTGTTGGTGTGTGTTATTATGTGTGTGTGTTTATGTGTGTGTGTGTGTGTTGATCTCTGTTTTTATGTGTGTGTAGATGGATGAAATTACTCAGCATATTGACATGATGAGTCACAAGCAAGCCTGCATCGACCTGGAGAAGGCCACTCAATTCATCACACAAGCATTACAGGTAAGATGCAGGTACACACACACACACACACACACACACACGTTGAAAATGTAAGACATTGTATCTTGATGTCTGTGTGTGAGTCTGTGTGTGTGTGTTTGTCTATGTTAACATGTGTTGTGTGTGTGTGTGTGTTTGTCAGCATGAAGTAGGTAGGAACCAGGAGCTCTGCGTGTTGATTCGTCGCCTAGAAGAGATGGATGTGGAGACTGGGCGGAGTCTGGCGGAGCAGGCGGAGTCAAACCGACAGCTGAAGCTGAAGAACGATGAACTACAGAAACACCTGGAGGAAAAAGACAACTCACTGACACAAGCCAACCAGGTGTGTGTGTGTGTGTGTGTGTGTGTGTGTGTGTGTGTGTGTGACTAAGAAAAAAGGCAACTCACTGACACAAGCCAACAAGGTATGTGTGATTAATGTGTGTGTGTGTATATGAATGTGTAGTTAACGTGTGTGTGTGTGTTTATACAGACTGTGGCTTTCCTGAAGAATGAACTAGGGGACCTGCATCAACAGCTGGGAAGACAGCAGAGCAATCATAGGTACACACACTAACACACACACAGAGACACGCACGCACAGACACATGCACACACAGACGAGCATACAGACACAGTGTCGCGTCCCTGTCTAGGGCTTTAGGACATGACAAAGTTTTGGCAAAAACGGGCAGACGACGGAATCCAAATAACCATGAATTTATTTACAAGTGATAGAATAAATAAATGAACGCTCAAAAAGAACGCATCACGCAAATATACAAGGCCTTGAGAACAGGCCTCCGCAGCCTGGCGCTCTCTCCCGAACTCTCACTCCGGTGAGTAGCGAACCCGATGGTAGTGGCGCGGGCAAGGCCCGAGGCTGGGTTTAGCGGCAGCGAGGTGTAAGTGGCGAGACAGCCAACAAGAATGAGCAATCCCCAAAGCACGGCCTAGTGTGATGTAATCGGGCTGCTTTTAAAGGGCTGGGACTTCTAACCGTCCAATGAAATCAGAGCCCCAATCAGCTGTGCGCCAACCCGCCTGTAAGACACACAAAGCACAACAGAAACACGGGCAAGAATACATATCAAGACCCACAGGGTCAGAGACAGAGACAGAGACAGAGACAGAGACAGAGACAGAGACAGAGACAGAGACAGAGTGGGTGTAGGTACACACATACACCCACAGCCAGGAGAGTGGTCATAGTTATACACACACACACCCATATGTATACGGGTGCTAATGCTAATTATATGCTAATGCCTTTTCCATTAGTTTTCTTCTGCTTCATTCCCTTTGGTGATATTCATATCAGGGATTATATTTTGGTAATATTTATATTGGGGATTATATTTTGGTAATATTTATATCAGGGATTATATATTGCTTTATGGAGCACTCTAGTTTGATTGTTCTTGACGATGAACTTTGACCATCATCCTAGCACATTTGACTTTTGAACTCTGACCCCTGCAATCTCTGATCCCTATAGGACAATTCAGGATGTGAATGAGTCGCTGCAGGGTGGGGAAAGCCAGTTCAAGGATGAGGTACACACACACACACACACATATTAATAAATAGGGCCTCATGCAGCAAGAGATATATGAACAAATTCCCTCTTATTTGTATTCGTATTAACGGCCTGTTCTTATTATATTGATAATACCCATTGATTTCTGGAATTCACCAAATAGTTTTCTGGTTTTTGCTCTAACCATTCATTTTTTTTATGGAGACTAAAGAAGGGAACACGTTTCAAATTTTAAGTTTTTAAACACGCACGCACTCACACACACACATTTTGACGTCTGATATGTGTTTTTCAGCAAATGGAGAGTTACAGCTCTCCTCTCCAGTCAGACCAGATGACAGCTCAGGAGTCTCTGGTCTGGTCAGAACCACTGGGCTCAGCTCAGGAGTCACTGGTCTGGTCAGAACCGCTGGTCTCGTCTGATGCCCAGAGTCCACTGGTCTTATCGTCTCATCATAGTCCGGCTGTCTCATCCAGTGCTGAAAGTCCGCCTGTCTCGTCTCACACGCTGGTCTCAGCTGATGCTCAGAGGCTGCTGGAGGCTCCGGTTTCTGCGATTAAATATGAATATGAATATGTTGATGATGGATATGAGTACAATCAGCCTGGTAAGAAGTGCTGGGGTGGAAAGAGTTACAAACACACACACACACACACACACACACACACACTATATGTATATACTTTGTGTGTGTGTGTGTGGAGGCAAAAAGTCAGTGATTGGTTCTTTATAATACAGGGCAGGACTTCCAGTTACAAATCTATCATGTTTGGTTTTTAGTGTTATTAGCGTTAGCATGTCAGATGATGTGGGTTTAGTGTTGTTAGCATTAGCATGTCAGATGATGTGGGTTTAGTGTTATTAGCATTAGCATGTCAGATGATGTGGGTTTAGTCTTATTAGCATTAGCATGTCAGATGATGTGGGTTTATGAATAAATAAATGCAAATGTAAGTGTCTACTTTTCTGTTTTTGCAGACAGAGCTGACCCCGGGACCGAACAGACCCCCTCCCCAGCTGAAGATATACAAACTGAACTCATGCAGGTACTGTACGGTACTTTTTGGAAATACTAAATGCTAACAAATCTAAAGCTAATAACACTATACCCATATCATCTGACATGCTAATGCTAATAGCACTAAACCCATATCTGATCTTGTAGCCCGCAAGGTGAACCATGGAAAGTCTTTTAGAAAATGATTCCCGCTCCACAGTCTGGCATCTACACAATCTTTAGTTCATAAAAAAGAACGAGTCGTGCTAAGCTACCAAAAAAAAGTTCGTCGCTGAAATTCCTGTCGCTGCGTCTATGTTTTATGCAGAACTAGTGTCTTCAGAGCGTAATACGATTTTGGTCGCGAGTGGTGGCACGGTTCGACACGTGATCATGCAACACCAATAAGGGAGCTGCTTTTTGTCAACAGATTTGCAAGATGGCGGCCTTCATGGCTCCATTGAGCAGTACGGACGACGAAGAAGAAAATACACCAGTGAGCCATTGTTACATGCACATTACTTCCGTCAAGCACGAGGAGGTCAATTATTTCACCGCTTCACGATGGAACACGTACAGGACAAGCCTACAAAAGTGGCTCAGGTTGGAGGGCGAGTCTCGGGACGTGTCTGAGAACTTCAAACACTGTGTCGATGTTGAGTTTGACAATATTCCCGAGGATGCTGGCTTCCATCACACGTGCTACCGTAGATATACAGACAAAAAGGCCATCGCAAAGGTGGAAAGACGTCTCGCACGCGAGAGACAAGAAGCGACGGAAGACCACGAGGCCATTCCATCGACTTCTAGCGGCACGGGTCCAACAAAGAAACTGCGATCCAGGTCAGGGCTGCCAATCGCAGGCTCTGGGCCCGTCGTTCCTGCCCTGTGCGTAATTTGCCAAAAAGAGGAGAAGTTCATCAGCCGAGCAGGCAAACGACAAAGGGATACTCTGTCAAAGGCTGAAACATTAACAGCAGGTAAATAAACAAACACACACACACACACACACACACTGTGGTTGAGTGACTGAAAGGTACATGTGTGAGAGATATGTCAACAAACTCATTGAGCTATCCTTTTTGTTTCGTTAAGGCCAATTGCTGAAAGCTGCCGAGTTGAAGGAAGACCAAAGTATTCTTTTGCATATAAAAGACAAAGACTGTGTGGCTCTGGAGGTGCAGTACCACAAAGGCTGTTACAATCAGTACACCAGGTTTTTGACGAGGCCTGAAAAACCAGAGAAAGAACAGTACGTTATTTATTATATTGCATTTCAAGGAGCTACTAACATAACATTATATAAGTAAACATTCAATCTGCATTCTGTTGTATGTGCACACAATCACAACACTTATTCATTTCTTTACTTCTCATTCATATGTGTTTTAGGAATGAGCCCACGTTTGATGTCAGCTATAAGATATTCTGTGAGAGGATCATTCGCCAAAGGCTGCTTGTCAACCAAGAGGTGCTGAGAATGGGCCAGCTGAGGAAGGCCTTCATTGAACTGGTGAAAGCAAATGAAGGTCTTGATGCTTCAAACTACAGGTAACTGCAATGCATTTTTCTCTCAAGTCTTATTATTTGTCATGTGTAAGGCCAGCTTTACACAAAATGTGTGTGACAGGCCTGCTTTTAAGTCTTGCTGTTTGCACAGACGTGTACCAGTTGGCAACAAGGAGAACAGCTGATGTGTAGTGTGTGTGTGTGTGTGTGTGTGTGTGTGTGTGTGTGTGTGTGTGTGTGTGTGTGTGTGTGTGTGTGTGTGTGTGTGTGTGTGTGTGTGTGTGTGTGTGTGTGTGTGTGTGTGGTGTGGTTTGTGATGTTGTGTGCCTTTCTTGGGCATCTTTGGTGTTAAATGTGCTGTATGGCAGATAGGTTCTAGCCTGTAATGTCTTGTACCACCTCCACCACTCTCTGCTTTTGATGGTACTCCTGTGGCTCTTAATTGTCACTGTTTTGTTGTGTTGCAGACAGGATATGTTGAAGAAGAGGCTGACTCGTGATTTCCCCCAGCTGGTGTTTCACATCCCCACCAGGCGCAACATCTGCGAGCTGGTTTATCTGGAGACCCTGTCGACCAGGGACGTGCCGTCAGGGGAGGCAGGGGAGGCAGGGGAGGCAGAGGAGGCAGGGGAGGCAGAGCCTCACCTGTCATCTTGAAAAGTAAAATAAATATTCATATTTCTCTACTAATCTGTGGTATAGATGTCATTTCTGTATGATTCCAATCATTTCGAGCATTTTTATAATCAAAATAGCTGAATTTGCGCATGTCCTGTTCAAATAGACGGGAGAAAGCGAGTAAGATTGCGCAATCGCTCCAAACTGGGTTTTGCGCATGCGTAGAACCTATTTAGTCTCATTGAGCTGAGATCAAAGCGCATGGAAAAAGCACGGAGGTGAGGCACACAGTACCTCTGCCTCAATGAAGGGGGCGTGCGAGAGCGCACCGGTCAGGAGGTGAGGCACACAGTACCTCTGCCTCAATGAAGGGGGCGTGCGAGAGCGCACCTGTCGGGGTTTATGCTGGTTCTGCCGTTGCTCTTCTTCTACACTTCTACTCCCGAAAAGACTGGCTGTGTGGCTGTGCTACAAGAAACAGCCTTTACTGCTTTCCCTGCGTGTGACAATGTCTGGAGTAGGTGTGTGTGTGTGGGGGGGGAGCGTGTGTCTGTGAGTGTGGGGGGGTGTGTGTGTGGAGGGCGTGTGTGTGTGTGTGTGTCTGTGAGTGGGGGGGGTGTGTGTGTGTGGAGTGTGTGTGTGTGTGGCTGTGCTACAAGAAACAGCCTTTACTGCTTTCCCTGCGTGTGACAATGTCTGGACTTACTGGCACTTCGACTAGTGCGTAACTTGCAATTACAGCAGTTACATTTCTGCACTTTTTCTTTTTTATTTAATTTTGTTATATTTCTTTTGTAAAGTAGTATTTATTGTTACACCAGGTGCTATTGCTCGTAGCTTGACTATTCTCTCCCTTGTACGTCGCTTTGGACAAAAGCGTCTGCTAAATGACAATGTAATGCAAATTGACTAAATCAAGATTTTGTGACTTGAAAAATCTGCCAAGAAGCCGAGGCAAAACATGAAAGGTCAGGAACCCACATTTAAAACCAAATAGCTTTGAAAACTTTTGGAACCTCAAGAATAGATTTGGCTTTGGACGAACAGCGGAGATTAAAGGTTAGCATCCACAATGCTAAGGTAAAGGAAAACCGAGAGATTTTAAAAGACCTCATTAATGCAACCTGCTTCCTAGCCAAACGTAAATATCAATACATAGACGCATCGACAATCGACTGGAATTTCAGCAACAAACTTTTTATTTGGTAGCTCATCACGACTCGTTCTTTTTTATGAGCTAAAGATTGTGTAGATGCCAGACTGTGGAGCGGGATGAAACGATAACAGGGTTTACCTTACGGCCTATTGCTGATCTTAGGGATGAAACGATAACAGGGTTCACCTTGCTGACCTTAGGAACTTGAACTTAGAGCTTAAAGTAACACTATGTAACCCTTAAAATAACAGCATGAAAATAATTGTGCTGCTACAATTACTTTTAATATGGAGAACGGCCTCTCCGCCATTGCCATCGGGGGTCTGTAGGGGTTCTGGAGCTGTCCGGTCCTTTGTGTCTGAGCATGCGCGACTAGGATCGGGTAGCGATTTCGATTCAGAGCTAGCCATCTTTCTGCTGGTTTAGTAAGTCGTTTATTTGCTGTCCTGCTTTGTCTTGTCTTGCACCTGCTTGATGTTTGACTGTGTTAGCAAGATTGTTGACTCGCTAGTTTGTCATAAACGAGGAAAGCAAATTTCAACAGGTTTCGCCGCTAGGGGGATCTCCAAGCCAAAAACTCCTTAGTGCTGCTTTAAACAATGATTTTAGGAACCGTCAGTATTTCTAACGCATTTGGGGAGTTTTTGAGAGCTGAGTTAATGAGGTAATTTCCCGCATATATAGATTGACACACACTCACTGGCAGTTTGTTAGGAACACTGATCAAACTAATGCAGTCTGATACACCAGTCGTGCAATACATCTTAGCTTCATGAAGGTTATAATATTTAGAATTTGTGTAAACTAATTTAGAGGGCTGTTATTTCAACTGTGTGCTCTTTTTGGAGACTGCAGTTTGTGTTGACATGTGCAATGACATGTCTTTGTATTATTTAGCCACCCCATTTCAAACAGTGAGGCTAGGCTAAATAACAACAAACATTTTTGTGTTCAATTCAGTGCAGTTAAACAGCACAACAAACTACAATCTCCAAAATGATCATAGAATTGAATGGCTACCTCTCTTAAACTGTTTCAACATAAACTGAACGTTTAAACAATCCTGAAGGGGGGTTTATTGCAGGACCGCATTAGTTTTCGCTAGGTGTACCTAATTTGTAAACTTGTATTTCTCCCTTCCTCCATGTGTTTTAGGGACAGGAGGACAAATCCAGCATACCTATTGTCCTTTGCTCCAAAACAGACCTGTCCCCCACAGACCCCATGTCTCTGGCCCGGTTAAGGAGTGTGTCAGTGGTGTTGGTGGACTACTCCAGGACACAAGGACGGCAAAGGAAGGACGAAGAGAACCATACAGAACAGCCAGAGACCCGTAAGAGATCAGACACGCAGACACGCACACACACACACACACACACACACACACTCACACACACACACACCTGAAAAAACACACTCAGCCCGAGACCCATAAGAGAATCAGTACTCCAGCATATTTGTATACAGCAGCTCTCCACAGATAACTTGATGTAAGAAAGTTGTTGATGTTTATGTGTCTTTTTTTTGTTAAACAGGAAAAGGATCATCTCCCTCATCCCCGGAGTTCCCAGCAGCCCCCTCTATCTCGGGAACAGAGACAGAGAAATGTGAAACCTACTCCTGTTCTTTGTGTGACAAAACCTTCCACTTTTGGTCTCAGTTCAGGCTTCATCAATATATTCACACAGGAAGGAGGCCTTACTGCTGCACCCTGTGTGGCAAGAGTTTTATTCAAGAGGGCGATCTCGAACGACACCGACGCATTCACACAGGAGAGAGGCCGTACCACTGTACTCAGTGTGGCAAGAGTTTTCATCAAAAGGGAGATTTCGAACGACACCGACGCGTTCACACAGGAGAGAAGCCGTACCAATGTACTCAGTGTGGCAAGAGGTTTACTCAAGAGGGAAATCTCAAACGACACCAGCACAGTCACACAGGAAAGAAGCCTTATCCATGCACTCAGTGTGGCAAGGGCTTTACTGATAAGAGAAATCTTAAAAAACATCAGCACACTCACACATGAGAGAGACTGTATCATTTCACTCGGTATGAGGCGAGTTTTTCTACAAATGGATATCTGACAGAAATCAGCATAAACGCAGAAGGCAGAATTTGAAGATTTGTCCCAAGTGATAAGTCATTGAAAGGGCTGGTAGAATTCTGTAAATGCTTAGAAAAGGTGCTTCAGTGCTTCCTTTCTGATCTCCTTTAGCATAGGGTACACTGGACCATCCTTTACGAAGAAGAGGAGATGATGCCGTCCCCACAATTCATTTTGGCAACAACATCTAAAGACCCATGTCAATAACATTCGCCGTCACATAACTATGTAGCCTAGTGTAAGTGCAGTTGCGTTCTCTCATTTCCGCGGTTCTCTTTTCCTAAGTCCTTGTCATTTTCTTATTTTTTTTTTTTACTATCTGACTGTTCATCATCATGATTGGGTTAGTTAGGGTATGGCACCATTCTGGAACTAATACAGCACTATTCTAGAACTAATACAGCACCATTCTGGAACTAATGCAGTGCTATCTGGAACTAATACAGCACCATTCTGGAACTAATACAGCACCATTCTAGAACTAATACAGCACCATTCTGGAACTAATACAGCACCATTCTAGAACTAATACAGCACCATTCTGGAACTAATACAGCACCATTCTAGAACTAATACAGCACCATTCTGGAACTAATACAGCACCATTCTGGAACTGCCCTGGAGAGAGTCTGCCCAGGAACATGGTGTGGGGAGTCACTGGGTATTTCATGTCCATGTATTATTTCAAATCAGTCGTCTGTTTCCATACCTCTTTCAGCAGATACCAAGTGTGTTTTTAGTTTTCTGTCCAGTTGTAGTGTCATATGTAAATGTGTTGAGAAGAAGTGTGTCTTCCCAAAGCTCAGAATCTGGAGCTCTGGGATATACAAGGGTGCAAACTCGTCACCTTTTGGCGAAATTTGCCATTTTTGATCCAAAATAGGTCCTTTGTGTGATTCGTGTAGATCTACAATAAAAATATTTTTAGGGGGGGGGTCCTCCAAGTAATCTGCACATACGTGAAATACATTACCTATTATATGGATACAAACGACACATAATAAAAGTGTCTACAAATATTTCACTGATGTTAAACAATGAGAAAGCAAAAGTCATGCGCTCAACCCAGTATGTGAGGGATTGCACAATCTGAGATGAGGCGCTGCTCGTCGCTGCCTCACCTCGCGAGTCGCCTCTCTGTTTGAACATAACATTTGTTTATTTAAAGCAAAGATCAGTAGATACATATTATTTTTATTTTATCATTATTTGTTTTTTACTTTTCATGATGACTTTTACTTTTCATGAAGCTCTGCCTCCCCTGACCGCACGCCCCTATGTGTATGTAATCTGAAGCACTGACCCGTTTTCTACTGCTGGGCGCTTCACTGCAACTGAACAAACTTACCACTCTCCTACTTCAGTTTGGTTTCAGAATGAGAGAATTTTAGGAGGAGGATGCCATTACTGTGGCTCAACTAGGAGTCAGGTGCAAATGGGCCTTGTCCTGACAAGCTAAACTCAAAGAGTAATGTAAAGGGAAAAGAATATGTGTTCCCACTGTCACAGTTTTTCAAGAACACGGAGAAGCTAGGCCATGCCTGATGCAGCCCCTGTGGATTTTCTGTTCCTATAGTTGGCCCTTTTTTGGCTTAATACCTGATGGAGATCTGTGATGTAATGTGCTTTGGTGAAGTGGACTGGAGTGGGTGGTCGGGAGGGTATTGGGGTGGGTGGTTTGGTTGGTCTGTGCCAGTGCAACATTCAACACAGGAATGTTTATGATGAAACTGTTACCAGAGCACAAAATAGTTTACAACAGCACAAAGTTTTTCATAGATCTAGCCTCATCATTTTGTTGTCAAAGTGCACCAGATTGATGCATTGAACTTTAAAATGTGCAAAATGTTCTTATATATAAAATATACTCCCCAGGGAGCATGCCCCGGACCCTCCTAGGGGGTTCGCATCGTTGTCACCTTTTTCATCCCTGATGAGTTTGCACCCCTGGATATACACACACACACATATACACACACACACACTCTCACACTCACACTCACACTCACACACTCACACTCATACTTTTGTTCTACATTCAGAAAGTTTTGAAACTCCGATAACCATATTCATTGCATTGTAAGGAATATAATTTCCAAATAAACCTTAACCATGAAATGTAAATTTGTATTGCATAATATAAACTAGAGTAAATATGTTGGGGTGATTGCGTAATATAAACTAGAGTAAATATGTTGGAGTGATTGCGTAATATAGAGTAGAGTAAATATGTTGGGGTGATTGTGTAATATACACTAGAGTAAATATGTTGGGGTGATTGTGTAATATAGACTAGAGTAAATATGTTGGGGTGATTCGATATTGAATTGTGTGAAAAGGCACCAAAGCACGCCAGTGGAAATTGCCTCATTTTAGGTGAACACAAAGATGGAAAAGAAGGTTCTGAACCCAGACCTGTGGCCTTGACACTTGGATTTATCATTGATACACACACATACTCACACACACACTCACACAATATGAGCCTATTCATTAAGCAGTGGAATACACACACACTCACGCACAATAACACTAAACCTCTTTTACCTTTCGAGTAAAAGCCGGTCCGAGATTTACACTTGTGCGGTCACTTGCTCGATCACTTTACTTTCCTTCTCTCCTACTCGCTTGCTCAGCATCGGAGCTTTGGCTGTGGCCGTGTTCCTGGGTGAGAAAATGTTAACTCCACCTGATTAGTATGCAAAAGGTCGCAATGTGATTCGTTCTACATACACTAGATTCGTGTTTCCGTTTCGTCTGACAATCGTGGGATATTTAAATATTTCGGAAAGAAGAAAGAACATAGGTAACTTTATTAGTTCACTATTTGCGATGTTATGAAGCCGGGATTATAAAACAATATAGTGTTCATTTTGAACAAGAAAGAAGGCCTCAATCTGTTTCCAATGTCCCTAAAAGTTGGCAAAAAAATGGTGACACATCTGATGCAGTAAACAATAACACATCTGATGTAAGTGAACAGAAATATTTTAAATGACTGAGTCTTGACATATCATGATTGAGTTAATTTCATATACCGTTGCAACTACAGAAAAGTAAATCTGATGTCTCATCCCGTACGCCAGAGGGCGGTAGGATTGTAGGCTCGACTACATCTTCCGAAAGCATCAGCCAGGGAAGAAGACTCCACTATCCGACTGGAGAACAGAAAAACAAACCACACTCGTGATAGTCTGTCTTAAAACTACAAAGGGACATTAAAACGTACCAAACCAGCTTGCTATCGTTGATGGTAGTTGACGCTGAGATATTTAGAAAGGAATGTATAGGTAGATATAAAGGTTTATTTTTGTTGTATACTCGAGGAAGTTGACGCGACTCGGGAACATTATGGTGCCGTCTTTCATTTTTGAAGTTAGTATTTGAAATCCCTAGGCAGAAACACAAAGCAGAAACGGACAGACTACACGTAAAAGAGCTTTACCTCGCGCCTTGAACGCTTCCCATCGCAACACACCGGCTGCGAGAGGCTCCAGAGGGGAGTCGACACGAAGAAGGTAGGTGGGAGCTCGTCTTTGCCGGAGTGTAATGAGAGACGTAGCGTATGTTATCTGCCTGGTCCTTTCAATTCTGTGGTCAAATGAAAACGATCAAACAGGTGAAATCAGTGAACATTCTACCATGAGACAGAAACACCTTTCTTTTGGCATCGTAGTGTAGTTTGAGCTTCCTTGGGGGGGAATGGCGGTTCTACACGGAGGCCATGTGACGGCACTGTGCGCCGCCATATTTGTGTCCAACAAGGACACAGTAGTCTAGCTTTGCGTCTGTCACAACCCACAGAACGTTCAAATGCCTGGGATATGTTGTGCTGTTGGATGCAACAACTGTCGCCAAATAAACCCAGATAATACAATTTCGTTCTATTCCAAAAGATTTAGGGAATGACTGACCTGTTAAGTGAAATGCAGCACGTTGATACAATCGTGAATAATTACTGTGTCTTATTAAAGCTAAACTCTCCTGAGCAAGCTAGAGTGCTCATAGCTAGCGAGCTGTTTTGCCCTTTACTAAAGGATATAGCTACAACTCGTTAGCCCATATTGGCACTCTTAACCACCACTAAAATAACACGGTTGATAATCGCTGTTTGAATTACTTACATGACCTGTGATCACGTACATATTTTTTGTCTCCAGATGCCATATATTGGTGTCATTCACCCATCCTGCAACTGCATATTGATAGGCATTTGTACTCTTAAAATCTCTGGTGTATGGGGATGGATTATGTACAAAATAAATGTAAATGTCGGGGAAAGAAAGTTGGGGCAGACGCTTTGCAGACTTTAAGGGACAAAATAAAGTTGAAGTTAATAAATATGTATCGCAGCCAATAATCAATGCCTTTTCCAAATATCGCTGTCTTTCTGTCTCATTTAGATATCAGCTACAGCTCGCTAGCTTGCTCAGGAGAGTTTAGGTTTGATAAGACACAGTAATTATTCACGATTGTATCAACGCCAAAAACAAATCCTAAAGAGACATCACATAAAAAAGCACATGCTTAGATTTTAGTATGAATAGCAGTGGCGATTTCCGATTATATAGATTTTCCGCAATTTCCGGTTTTATCAAAAACCTTTGAAAGCCTTCTCCTCCTACAATTTTTGTCAAATCTTCTTCAAAATCACCAGAGATGATCTTCAGACCAAGCCTCACAAAAAATGTTGATCCTCACAACCGTTTGTCCGGTACAGCCACTCAAATTCAGCAGAAAAGCTGCCAAACAGGAATTGAAGTCATATCTCAGCAAATCTTTGAGATATCAACACCAAACTTGGTATGTCACGTGGAAGACACTACAACATGTTCCCATGTGCAAAGGCAACTTCATATCTTCAAAAATTATTGATATAAAGCAAATTGGATTCATCGCTAACGCTAAAATAATGCTGTACACATCCGCCGGTCAATCAGAAGTTCATATGAAGACACTTGAGAATGTTTAGTACACAAATCTGAAAAAAAGTTGACTAAGATGAAAAGTAGATTATTTGAAACATGCATGCTTGGCTAATTGCTAGGGTGATTTCCAATGTAATGTCTCCCTCTGCTCCTCACCGCGCGTGCTCCACGTTCTCACACACACTCAGCCTTTCCCTTGACACACGCGCAAGCTTGGCGAGACGCACACACAACATTTCATGAGATTGTGGGCTGACCAAGCCCCCACCCTTGGTCCTTGGCTTGAAGAAATGTGTCTTAGTAGCCATTTTGTGGTTAGTTTGGCTAGAAGCATATTTCTAGTTTCTTCGAAATATTTACTCACAAATTAAAAGTGTCCCTTTGCTTTTCAGCGGAAAAATGTATCTGAGTATCATTTGTAATTTAGAAGACATTTTCAAGGGGTCTGAATACTTTTGCAAGGAAATGTGTATGTAGGTAAATAAAATGCCATGTTCCTTGCACTGGCCAGCTTGCAGATTCTGAGGATAGCCCATCGAAGTTGAGTTAGCCAATGTTGTAGCTAACTAACGTCCGTTAGCTGTATTTAACATTTCACTGGGTCTTGCAGCCGTTTGATTTACTGACATAATTATTAAATGTTATGTTCTATAAGCCATTTCCTTACTTTAACAAGTCACAGTATTTCTAAGCTTTGATAATGTAACTGAGACGACACTTTAATAGTTTGTATATTTGTTTTGTTTTAGACCACACAGACAAACAAACATATACAAACCCAAAGTTATTATAGTAAAAAAAAATGAAGAATGCCTGTGCCTTGTTTT
>NC_045177.1:1542083-1557083 GCF_900700415.2 Clupea harengus
AGAGAGACACAGACAGACAGACACAGACAGACACAGACAGACACAGACAGACACAGACAGACACAGACAGACACAGACAGACACAGACAGACACAGACAGACACAGACAGACACAGACAGACAGACACGCACTAACGCCCACACGCAGACGCCATCATCCTTTGTTAAGCGTTGTAGAGCACCCTAGTGGCCAAATGCCGTATTGCCCCTTGTCTTGCATGACTTCTGATGTCTTCTTTGCCCATTGGAACCTCTGACCCCTATAGGACGTTTCAGGAAGTGAATGAGTGGCTGCAGGGTGGAGAGAACCAGCTCAAGGTTGAGGTACGTACGTGCACACACACACACACACACACACACACACACACACACACACACACACACACACATCTGTTCACACACACACACACACACACACACATCTGTTCACACACACACACACACACAAACACATCTGTTCACACACACACACACACACAAACACATCTGTTCACACACACACATCTGCACACAAACACATCTGTTCACACACACACATCTGCACACACACACAAACACATATGCACACACACACACACACACACACATCTGCTCACACACACACACACATCTGTACACACACACACACACACACATCTGCACACACATACATACACACATACATACACACACACATCTGCTCACACACACACGGATACATACATACTGTACATACATACACACACACACCCACACACACATCTGCTCACAAACACACATACATACATATATACATACACACACACACAAATCTGCTCACACACATGTCTAATGGTCAGAGTCTGACGGCTTTTTCTCAGCCGGTCTCGTTTTATGGCCAGAGTTCGCCGGTCTCGTCTCACACGCCGGTCTCGTTTGATGGCCAGAAGCTGCTGGAGGCTCCAGTCTCTGGGATTAAAGAAAACGATGACGACGATGACGACGATGATGATGATGATGATGATGATTATGGATATGGAGAGTACAGTCAGCCTGGTAAGGAGTGCTGGGGTGAAAAGAGCCAGACAGACAGACAGACAGAGTTTGATATCCAAGGAACACACACTGATGAATGATAAATCTATATTGGGGTTATATTTATTTTATTTAAATTTCGATATTTTTTTGTATAACAGTGGAGGATGACGAGAATAAAAACACACCTGCACTGTAACTTGTACTCAGTTAGTGTGAAGGAAGAAGCCCCCTGGTGGCCTCTTCTGGTCCTGCTCGAGTGAGGTGGATTCGCCTTCTCACGTCACAGTACTCATTTAGGCCACCTGATCCACAAGTACTTAATTAGTGGGCACTGCTTGGGCGTGGCTATAAAGGCCTGCAAGGTGGTCCCCTGTTTCTGCAGAGGACAGAACTGAAATACATCTGTATTTTGCTGGAGGCCCCTTCAGATAAAAGCACTTCCCAGAGGGTGTCTTCCGAAAGAGTGCGTGTAACTGTAAGTGTCTTTTATTCCCCCAGAAGGGAGAACTGACCCTGGAACAGAACTGACCCTCTCTTCAGCTGCAGACATTAAAACTGAACTGATCCAGGTACAGTCTTTGAAGGTTATGCCCAATATAGTATTAAAACTGCTTAAAAGTATTTCATCAGATAAGCTAATGCTAATATAACTGTAATTCCATATCAGATAAGCTAATGCTAATATAACTGTAATTCCATATCAGATAAGCTAATGCTAATATAACTGTAATTCCATATCAGATAAGCTAATGCTAGTATAACTTTAATTCCACATCATCAGATAAGCTAATGCTAATAAAACTCTAAAACTACATCAGATAAGCTAATGCTAATGCTAATAAAACTCTAAAGCTACATCAGACCAGCTAATGCTAATAAAACTCTGAAGCTACATCAGATAAGCTAATGCTAATGCTAATACAACTCTAAAACTACATCAGACAAGCTAATGCTAATGCTAATAAAACTCTAAAACTACACCAGATAAGCTAATGTTAATGCTAATAAAACTCTAAAACTACATCAGACAAGCTAATGCTAATGAAGGTGTAAAACCAGTTCAAGACAAGCTAATGCTAAAAACAAGGCAAACCCATTTCATCAGACAAGCTGAAGCTACAGCTAATACAATTTTGAGGCCACATTATCAGACATCAACAGTAAGGCACTGCGTGCAAGAGCGAATGTTCCCTTGACAACATTTGCTCATTGCCAGTGTTTGCATCCCTCCCTTCTTATGTGTGTTTCAGGAAGAGTTGGACCAGTCCAACATGGCTCCAGCCCTCGACTCCAAGATGGACCCCGTGGTTCTGGCCCAGCTCATGGGCGTGACTGTGGAGTTGGTGGACTGTGGACGAACCCAAAGAGAAGAGAAGAACACGGATGGAGTACAGCCCGAGACCCGTAAGGACTCACTCACTGACTCGCGCACACACACACACACACACACACACACACACACACACACACACTGTTTTTCATGTTTAAGGTTATGCCTCTGGTGGGATGTGTGTGGTACTTTTTTAATGAAAACCAATAGCTCTAACAGTGTGTGTGTGTCTGTGTGAGTGTGTGTGTGTGGAAAGTGGCGTGTACCTCATCCTCAGCTGCCTCCTTATGTGTGAACCTATTTCATAGCCAAGACCATTAGCATCTTAGCAGTTTAGCTTATGTGTGAACCTATTTCATAGCCAAGACCATTAGCATCTTAACAGTTTAGCTTATGTGTGAACCTATTTCATAGCCAAGACCATTAGTATCTTAGCAGTTTAGCTTATGTATGAACCTATTTTATAGCCAAGACCATTAGCATCTTAACAGTTTAGCTTATGTGTGAACCTATTTCATAGCCAAGACCATTAGCATCTTAGTATATGTGTGAACCTATTTCATAGCCAAGACCATTAGCAGCTTAGCTTATGTATGAACCTATTTCATAGCCAAGACCATTAGCATCTTAGCAGTTTAGCTTATGTGTGAACCTATTTCATAGCCAAGACCATTAGCATCTTAGCAGTTTAGCTTATGTGTGAACCTATTTCATAGCCAAGACCATTAGTATCTTAGCAGTTTAGCTTATGTATGAACCTATTTTATAGCCAAGACCATTAGCATCTTAGTATATGTGTGAACCTATTTCATAGCCAAGACCATTAGCAGCTTAGCTTATGTATGAACCTATTTCATAGCCAAGACCATTAGCATCTTAGCAGTTTAGCTTATGTGTGAACCTATTTCATAGCCAAGACCATTAGCATCTTAGCAGTTTAGCTTATGTGTGAACCTATTTCATAGCCAAGACCATTAGTATCTTAGCAGTTTAGCTTATGTATGAACCTATTTTATAGCCATTAGCATCTTAACTTATGTGTGAACCTATTTCATAGCCAAGACCATTAGCGTCTTAGTATATGTGTGAACCTATTTCATAGCCAAGACCATTAGTATCTTAGCAGTTTAGCTTATGTGTGATCCTATTTCATAGCCAAGACCATTAGTATCTTAGCAGTTTAGCTTATGTGTGAACCTATTTCATAGCCAAGACCATTAGCATCTTAGCAGTTTAGCTTATGTGTGAACCTATTTCATAGCCAAGACCATTCATGGTAAGCTTTTAGCGAATGTGTGCAACGTAAAGTTAGCCTTCCCTGAACCCCTAACCCTTCCCTGTACCCTGAACCCTAACTCTTCCCTGTACCCAAATGCCCGTTGACTAACACCAATGACGCTAACATTCATACATGTGTGTGTGTGTGTGTGTGTTCCCAGTGACATGGAAGGAGCCTTGTACCTCATCCTCTGTTGCCTCCTGTGGGACCCCTACATTCAGCTGCACCCAGCAGACTGCTGCCTTCTCCGCCTCTTCCACAGAGGAATCCGGAATATTCTCCTTCCCTCTGTGTGACGAAGGCTTCAGCTCCCTGCTCAAGCTGCATCAGCGCATCCATACAAGAGAGAGGCGGCACCACTGCACTCAGTGTGGCAAGAGCTTTATTCGACAGGGACATCTCAAACGACATCAGCTCATTCACACAGGAGAGAAGCCGTACAACTGCACTCAGTGTGGCAAGAGCTTTACTCTAGAGGGACATCTCAAACTACATCATCTCATTCACACAGGAGAGAGGCCGTACAACTGCACTCAGTGTGGCAAGAGCTTTGCTCTAAAGGGGAATCTCCTAAAACACCAGCGCATTCACACAGGAGAGAAGCCGTACAACTGCACTCAGTGTGGCAAGAGCTTTGCTCGAGATCAACATCTCAAACTACATCAGCTCATTCACACAGGAGAGAGGCCGTACAACTGCACTCAGTGTGGCAAGAGCTTTACTCGAGAGGGACATCTCAAACTACATCATGTCATTCACACAGGAGAGAGGCCGTACAACTGCACTCAGTGTGGCAAGAGCTTTAATCAAGAGGGGAGTCTCAAAAGACACGAGCGCATTCACACAGGAGAGAAGCCGTACAACTGCACTCAGTGTGGTAAGAGTTTCTCTGAAGGTGGAAAACTCAAACGTCACCAGCGCATTCATTCAAGAGAGAAGCCTTATCAATGCACTCAGTCTGGAAAGAGTTTCAATCAAAAGGGAAATCTTTAAACACATCAGCACATTCACACTTGAGAGAGGCTGTATCAGTTCACTCAGTGTGGACAGAACTGCGTAAACACAGACCTGTCCCGAGTGGCTGAAGTGTGTGTGTGTGTGTGTGTATCGATCACCATTCTGGAACTGGCTGTGGTCTAATACGGTTTATTTAAGATTTCTGAGTGAAATAACCCAGATTTATTGAAATGGCAGCCATGATAAGGGCTGGTAGAATTCTCGAAATGCTTAGAAAAGGTGTTTCAGTGCTTCCTTTCTCATCTCCTTTAGCATAGGGTACACTGGACCATCCTTTACGAAAGAAAAGGAGATGACGCCGTCCCCACAATTCATTGTGGCAACAACATCTAATAAATCCACCGTCAATAACATCCACCGTCAACTACTCGTCAACTACTCATAACTAGCCTAGTGTAAGTGGGTTCTCTCATTGCCGTGGTTGTCTTTTCCTAAGAAAAGGAAGCTAATACATCACTATTCTGGAACTAATACGGCACTATTCTGGAACTAATACAGCACCATTCTGGAACTAATACAGCGCCATTCTGGAACTAATACGGCACTATTCTGGAACTAATACGGCACTATTCTGGAACTAATACAGCAACATTCTGGAACTAATGCAGCGCTATCTGTAACTAATCCAGCACCATTCTGGAACTAATACAGCAGCCTTCTGGAACTAATACAGCACCATTCTGGAACTAATACAGCACCATTCTGGAACTGCCCTGGAGAGAGTCTGCCCAGGAACATGGTGTGGGGAGTGACTGGGCATTTCATGTCCATGTATTATTTCAAATCAGTTGTCTGTTTCCATACCTCTTTCAGCAGATAGCAAGTGTGTTTTTAGTTTTCTGTCCAGTTGTAATGTCATATGTAAATGTGTTGAGAAGAAGTGTGTCTTCCCAAGGCTCAGAATACAGATCCGGGGTCAACACAGTAAGAGCTCTGGGATACACACACACACACACACACACACACACATACACACACCATACACACACACACACACACACACACACACACACACACACACACACACACACATATATATACACACACACACACATACACACATATATATATACACACACACACACACACATATATATATATACACACACACACACACACATACACACACACACACACATATATATACACACACACACACATACACACATATATATATATACACACATACACACATATATATACACACACACACACACACACACTCTCACACTCACAGACACACACATACTTTTGTTCTAAATTCAGAAAGTTTTGAATCTCAGATTACCATATACTTTGCATTGTAATAAATATAATTTCCAAATAAACCTTAACCATAAAATGTAAATTTGTATTGCATAATATAAACTAGAGTAAATATGTTGGGGTGATTGTGTAGTATAGACTAGAGCAGTGGTTCCCAAACTTTTTACAGTCCCGTACCCCTTCAGACATTTAATCTCCAGCTCCACAGCCAAGGTCAAGGCCTTTGTGTTTTAACACCTTGTTGAACCACAGCCAAGGTCAAAGCCTTTGTGTTTTAACACCTTGTCGAACTGCAGCACAACCCCTCTTTAAGTCTCAAGTCTGACAGTACAGAGAACTTATTTTTATTTTAATGCACTGGTGTGAGAAATGTACTTTTATCCTAAATGCAGGAGTTTTGAAACAGAAATTCTGCATTTTGATTGTACTGTGCCTGTATTGAGCATTATTGTTTCTGTGTGTGGGATAAACATTGTAATCAATTCACAAATTGACTTTTACATTGCAGTGAGATCTCAAAATGATAATAATCACATTAAACAGTACCTAGACATGCATTTTACCTAAAGGTGACAGAGTGATTGAACAGGCATGTTGAAAAATGTTAAACTTTGGGTTGCTTTCATAGACAAATGGAAAAATGTTCAAGCTTCAGAAAACTTTGATTGTCTTCATTCCCATCCGGCACGCTAGAGGGCGGTAAGACTGTAGGATTGACTCAATCCGTCGAAAGCTTTAATCGCTGAAGAAGAATCACTGCTCTCCGGAAGGAAGATCAACTAAACAAATCTTTATACCTTCAGCAAATATTTTAGAATACTAACCGCCTTAATCATCTTTTCCTTCAGTCTTCAGCTTACGAACTACGTGGATATCGTAAACTTGGTCAAAACAGATAGCTATTGGTAGCTCACAAGGTCTTCGGCAGGGAAAGTTGTGTTGAGTGTATGAACATTTTTGTCTGAACAGAGAAAGCTGACAAGGCGCAGTGTTTAACGTAATTGCAAAATGAGTATGTTTAACTCGTAGGCTACATGACACAATGCAGAAACTGACAGATGACAAACTTTTACCGCGCAAAACACCCGCTGCCAGAAGCACGCTGCTGTTGGATTCTGAGGGAGAGACGGTATGTTAGCGTTAGTGGTTTGGTTTGGATTTTCTGATAAAACGTATTCTAAGTTTGATGGTACTATATTAGCCTTCTTCCTTTTAAAGAATGCATGTGTTTTCTCATTTAATTAGAGAGGTTGTGTTTTGAGTTGTATTGATTTGAGCCTTATTCCACCTCAGTTACATTGTCTAACGGTATTGACGAACGTCTCTTGTTGACCGCTAACAATTTTTCTGTTTGCAGATTTACTGTGTAAGATAGACAGAAATGACACTTGTTAACGTGGCTTTGAAGAGGTGTCTGATGTCGATGTTAATTTGGATATGAGAATCTTAGACTTCTCTGACCTATGGTCTAGTCACAGACGAGCAGATCAAACTTTGTGAAGCTACCTTCTCCCTCCGTGCGCATAGATGCAATAACGCAATAACGAGTTTTGATACATCACCATCGCTGATTGAATCATCTTCTAGCGTTTTGAAAATTGCCGTCAAGTTTTACTTTAATCTTTAAATTCAGTTTGTGAACGTCTGTCTGTTTGCTTGATTTTCATCAGAATCTGAACAGCACTTAAAGTGTTTGTGTGTGTGCGTGTTTGTGTGTGTGTGGGTGTTGATGTGTGTTTTTATATGTGTGTAGATGGATGAAATTACTCAGCATATTGACATGATGAGTCACAAGCAAGCCTGCCTCGACCTGGAGAAGGCCACTCAATTCATCACATATGTATTACAGGTAAGATACAGGTTCACACACACTCACACACACACACAGTCAGACCCTGTGTGTGTGAGAGAGAATGTTCATAAATTTGGTGTGCTTGTCTATGTTAACATGTGTTGTGTGTGTACATGTGTGTGTGTGTGTGTGAATGTTCATAAGTTTGGTGTGTTTGTCTATGTTAACATGTGTTGTGTGTGTGTGTGTTTGTCAGCATGAAGTAGGTAGGAACCAGGAGCTCTGCGTGTTGATTCGTCGTCTAGAAGAGAAGGAGGTGGAGACTGGGCGGAGTCTGACGGAGCAGGCGGAGTCAAACCAACAGCTGAAGCTGAAGAACGATGAACTACAGAAACACCTGGAGGAAAAAGACAACTCACTGATACAAGCCACCCAGGTGTGTGTGTGTGTGTGTGTGTGTGTGTGTGTGTGTGTGTGTGTGTGTGTGTGTGTAACTAAGGAAAAAGGCAACTCACTGACACAAGCCAACAAGGTATATGTGAATAATGTGTGTGTGATTTAATGTGTGTGTGTATGAATGTGTAGTTAACATGTGTGTGTTTATACAGACTGTGGCTTTCCTGAAGAATGAACTAAGGGACCTGCATCAGCAGCTGCGAAGACAGCAGAGCAATCATAGGTACACACACTAACACACACACAGAGACACGCACGCACAGACGCACGGACACGGACACGGACAGAAGAGAGGGCGTATGTACACACACACACACACACACACACACACACACACACACACACACACACACAGCCAGCAGAGTGGGTGTAGGTACACACACACACACACACACACACACAGCCATCCAGCCAGCCAGCCAGCAAGCAGAGTGGGCGTAGGTACACACACACACACAGCCAGCAGATTGGGTGTAGGTACACACACACACATACACGCACAGCCAGGAGAGTGGTCATAGTTATACACACACACACACTGATACACAGCCATATGTATGCGTTATAATGCTTTTTCCATTTGTTTTCTTCTGCTTTATTCCCTTTGGTAATATTTATCTTGGAGATGATATTTTGGTAATATTTATATTGGGGATTATATTTTGGTAATATTTATATCGGGGATGGTATTTTGCTTTATGGAGCACTCTAGTGTGATTTTTCTTGACGATGAACTTTGACTATCATCCTTGCACATTTGACTTTTGAACTCTGACCCCTGCGATCTCTGATCCCTATAGGACAATTCAGGATGTGAATGAGTCGCTGCAGGATGGGGAAAGCCAGTTCAAGGTTGAGGTACACACAGACACACACACACACACACACACACACACACACATATTAATAAATAGGGCCTCATGCAGCAAGAGATATGAACAAATTCCCTCTTATTTGTATTTGTATTCACGGCCTATTCTTATTATATTGATAATACCCATTGATTTCTGGAATTCACCAAATAGTTTTCTGGTTTTTGCTCTAACCATTCATTTTTTATGGAGACTTTAAAGAAGGGAACACGTTTAAAATTGTAAGTTTTTAAAGTTTTAAACACGCACGCACGCACGCACGCACGCACGCACACACACACACACGCACGCACGCACGCACTCACACGCGCACACACATTCTAACGTCTGATGTGTGTTTTTCAGCAAATGGAGAGTTACAGCTCTCCTCTCCAATCAGACCAGCTGACAACACCTCAGGTGTCACTGGTCTGGTCAGAACCACTGGTCTCAGCTCAGGAGTCTCTGGTCTGGTCAGAACCACTGGTCTCAGCTCAGGAGTCACTGGTCTGGTCAGAACCACTGGTCTCGTCTGATGCCCAGAGTCCACTGGTCTTATCGTCTCATCATAGTCTGCCTGTCTCATCCAGTGCTGAAAGTCTGCTGGTCTCGTCTCACACGCTGGTCTCAGCTGATGCTCAGAGGCTGCTGGAGGCTCCGGTTTCTGCGATTAAATATGAATATGAATATGTTGATGATGGATATGAGTACAATCAGCCTGGTAAGAAGTGCTGGGGTGGAAAGAGTTACAAACACACACACACACACACACATACACACACACACACACACACACACACACACACTATATGTATATATTTTGTTTGTGTGTGTGGAGGCAAAAAGTCAGTGATTGGTTCTTTATAATACAGGGCAGGACTTCCACTTACAAATCTATCATGTTTGGTTTTTAGTTTTATTAGCGTTAGCATGTCAGATGATGTGGGTTTAGTGTTATTAGCATTAGCATGTCAGATGATGTGGGTTTAGTGTTATTAGCGTTAGCATGTCAGATGATGTGGGTTTAGTGTTATTAGCGTTAGCATGTCAGATGATTGTCATTATCCAACGTCACACAACACAGAATATAGTTATCATCTTGCTGTCTCCGCAGCGGGATGATGCCCAATGCGGCTGAACCATCTCGCCATTGCACTTTCTCCTTGTCTGTGTCAGAGGCTTTCTCATGTCTTTTTCTTTTCATTATCCCCGTCTTAAGCCACCAATCCATGACCTTGTTTATAGATTAAGCAACTCTTTAATAGATTAGGCTACTACTGACTGTGTTCTCTTCGTTCTGAGTTGTATGTTAGAAATGTCGCGGACCATTACGGGGCTCTAGCGGACCACCGCGGACCGCACTTTGAGAACGACTGGTTTAGTGTAATTAGCGTTAGCATGTCAGATGATGTGGGTTTAGTGTTATTAGCGTTAGCATGTCAGATGATGTGGGTTTAGTGTTATTAGCGTTAGCATGTCAGATGATGTGGGTTTAGTGTTATTAGCATTAGCATGTCAGATGATGTGGGTTTAGTGTTGTATTGGCATTAGCAGGTTCTGTTCTGTAAGCAGCTACAGATTAAAGTATGAATAAATAAATGCAAATGTAACTGTCTACTTTTCTGTTTTTGCAGACAGAGCTGACCCTGGGACCGAACAGACCCCCTCCCCAGCTGAAGACATAAAAACTGAACTGATGCAGGTACTGTACAGTATTTTTTTGTAAATACTAAATGCTAACAAAGCTAAAGCTAATAACACTATACCCATATCATCTGACATGCTAATGCTAATAGCACTAAACCCATATCTGATCTTGCTGATCTTAGGAACTTAAACTTAGAACGTAAACAATGATTTTAGGAACCGTCAGGATTTCTAACATATTTGGGGAGTTTTTGAGAGCTGAGTTGTTGAAAAATTGGTAATTTCCCGTATATATAGATTGACACACTCACTGGCAGTTTATTAGGAACACTGACCAAACTAATGCAGTCTGATACACGCAATACATCTTAGCTTCATGAAGGTTATAATATTTAGAATTTGTGTAAACTAATTTAGAGGGCTGTTATTTCAACTGTGTGCTCTTTTTGGAGACTGCAGTTTGTGTTGACATGTGCAATGACATGTGTTTCTATTATTTAGCCACCCCATTTCAATCAGTGAGGCTAAGCTAAATAACAACAAACATTTTTGTGTTCAATTCAGTGCAGTTTAACAGCACAACAAACCACAATCTCCAAAATGATCATACAGTTGAATGGACACCTCTCTTAAACTGTTTCAACATAAACTGAACGTTTAAAACAATCCTGAAGGGGGGTTTATTGCAGGACTGTTTTATTAGACTGCATTAGTTTTCGCTAGGTGTACCTAATAAACTGGTAACTTGTATTTCTCCTATCCTCCATGTGTTTTAGGAACAGGAGGACAAATCCAGCATACCTCTTGTCCTTTGCTCCAAAACAGACCTGTCCCCCACAGACCCCATGTCTCTGTCTCCAGTCCTATGCTCCAAAACAGACCTGTCCCCCACAGACCCCATGTCTCTGTCTCTGTCTCCAGTCCTCTGCTCCAGAACAGACCTGTCCCCCACAGACCCCATGTCTCTGGCCCGGTTAAGGAGTGTTTCAGTGGTGTTGGTGGATTGCTGTATAACACAAGGACAGCAAGGGAAGAACGAAGAGCACCATGAAGAACAGCCAGAGACCCGTAAGAGATCAGACACACACACACACACACACACACACACACACACCTATAAAAACACACTCAGCCCGAGACCCATAAGAGAATCAGTACTCCAGCATATTTGTATACAGCAGCTCTCCACAGATAACTTGATGCAAGAAAGTTGTTGATGTTTATGTGTCTGTTTCTTCTTATTTGATTCTTTTTTTGTTAAACAGGAAAAGGATCATCTGCCTCATCCCCGGAGTTCCCAGCATGCCCCTCCATCTCGGGAACAGAGACAGAGAAATGCAAAACCTACTCCTGTTCTGTGTGTGACAAAACCTTCCACTTTTGGACTCAGTTCAGGCTTCATCAATATGTTCACAAAGGAAGGAGGCCTTACTGCTGCTCCCAGTGTGGCAAGAGGTTTACTCGAGAGGGAAGTCTCGAAGTACACCAGCGCACTCACACAGGAGAGAGGCCGTACAACTGTACTCAGTGTGGCAAGAGTTTTATTCAAGAGGGACATCTCAAACAACATCAGCGCATTCACACAGGAGAGAGGCCGTACCACTGTACTCAGTGTGGCAAGAGTTTTACTCAAGAGGGAGATCTCGAACGACACCGACGCATTCACACAGGAGAGAGGCCGTACCACTGTACTCAGTGTGGCAAGAGTTTTGTTCAAGAGGGAAATCTCAAACGACACCAGCACACTCACACAGGAAAGAGGCCGTACCACTGTACTCAGTGTGGCAAGAGGTTTACTCAAGAGGGACATCTCAAACGACACCAAAACACTCACACAGGAAAGAGTCCTTACTGCTGCACCCTGTGTGGCAAGAGCTTTACTCGAGTGGAAAATCTCAAAGTACACCAGCGCACTCACACAGGAGAGAGGCCCTAGTGCTGCTACCTGTGTGGTAGGAGTTTCTCTGAAGGTGGAAAACTCAAACATCACCAGCGCATTCATTCAGGAGAGAAGCCTTATCAATGCACTCAGTGTGGCAAGAGTTTCAATCGAAAGGGAAATCTTAAAACACATCAGCACATTCACACTTGAGAGAGGCTGTATCAGTTCACTCAGTGTGGACAGAAAAATAGCATAAACACAGACCTGTCCCGAGTGGCTGAAGTGTGTGTGTGTGTGTGTGTGTGTGTGTGTGTGTGTGTCCCGAGCACCATTCTGTTACTGACTGGGGCTGTGGTCTAATACGGTTTATTTAAGATTTCTGAGTGAAATAACCCAGATTTATTGAAATGGCAGCCATGATAAGGGCTGGTAGAATTCTCTAAATGCTTAGAAAAGGTGTTTCAGTGCTTCCTTTCTCATCTCCTTTAGCATAGGGTACACTGGACCATCCTTTACGAAGAAGAGGAGATGATGTCGTCCCACAATTCATTGTGGCAACAACATCTAAAGACCCATGTCAATAACATTCGCCGTCACATAACTATGTAGCCTAGTGTAAGTGCAGTTGCGTTCTCTCATCGCCGTGGTTGTCTTTTCCTAAGGAAAGGAAGCTAATACAGCACTATTCTGGAACTAATACAGCACTATTCTGGAACTAATGCAGCGCCATTCTGGAACTAATACAGCACCATTCTGGAACTAATGCAGCGCCATTCTGGAACTAATACAGCAGCATTCTGGAACTAATGCAGCGCCATTCTGGAACTAATACAGCACCATTCTGGAACTAATACAGCGCCATTCTGGAACTAATGCAGCGCCATTCTGGAACTAATACAGCACCATTCTGGAACTGCCCTGGAGAGAGAGTCTGTCCAGGAACATGGTGTGGGGAGTCACTGGGTATTTCATGTCCATGTATTATTTCAAATCAGTTGTCTGTTTCCATACCTCTTTCAGCAGATAGCAAGTTTTTAGTTTTCTGTCCAGTTGTAATGTCATATGTAAATGTGTTGAGAAGAAGTGTGTCTTCCCAAGGCTCAGAATACAGATCCGGGGTCAACACAGTAAGAGCTCTGGGATACACACACACACACACACACATACACACACACACACATATATATACACACACACACACACACACATACATATACATACACACACACACACACACACACACACACACATATACATACACACACACACACACACACACACACACACACACACATATACACACACACATATACACACATATACACACCATACACACCATACACAGGTACTTTTGTTCTAAATTCAGAAAGTTTTGAATCTCAGATTACCATATACTTTGCACTGTAATACATATAATTTCCAAATAAACCTTAACCATGAAATGTAAATTTGTATTGCATAATATAAACTAGAGTAAATATGTTGGGGTGATTGCATAATATAGACTAGAGTAAATATGTTGGGGTGATTGTGTAATATAGTAGAGTAAATATGTTGGAGTGATTGCGTAATATAGACTAGAGTAAATATGTTGGGGTGATTGTGTAATATAGACTAGAGTAAATATGTTGGGGTGATTGTGTAATATAGTAGAGTAAATATGTTGGAGTGATTGCGTAATATAGAGTAGAGTAAATATGTTGGGGTGATTGTGTAATATAGACTAGAGTAAATATGTTGGGGTGATTGCGTAATATAGACTAGAGTAAATATGTTGGACTGATTCCATATTGAATTGTGTGAAAAGACACCAAAGCACGCCAGTGGAAATGGCCTCATTTTAGGTGAACACAAAGATGGAAAAGAAGGTTCTGACCCCAGACCTGTGGCCTTGACACTTAGATTTATTATTGATACACACACACACTCACACACACACAAAGATGGAAAAGCAGGTTTTATTTCCCTTTAAAAACTCACTTTACCGTATAAGGAATGAAAATATGTTAATGAATATGTTTGTACCATGTATTTGTGATAAAGTCTCCCCAAGACTCCTTGACACCTTGATATAACATTTAGATACACACACTCACACGCAATATGAGGAAATGTACTTTTATCCTAAATGCAGGAGTTTTGAAACAGAAATTCTGCATTTTGATTGTATTGTGTCTGTATTGAGACTTATTGTCTCTGTGTGTGCATGGGTATAAACATTGTAATCAATTCACAAATTGACTTTTACATTGCAGTGAGATCTCAAAATGATAATAATCACATTAAACAGTACCTAGACATGCATGTTACCTAAAGGTAATGGAGTGATTAAACAGGCATGTTGAAAAATGAATGTTGCTTTCATAGACGAATGGGAAAAACATTCAGGCTTCAGAAAAGTTCAGAAATGTGTTTTTATTCCCATCCGGCACGCTAGAGGGCAGTAAGACTGTAGGCTTGACTCAATCCGTCGAAAGCTTTAAT
>NC_045177.1:1562083-1614583 GCF_900700415.2 Clupea harengus
ACAGACTTGTCCCCCACAGACCCTGTGTCTCTGTCTCTGTCTCCAGTCCTCTGCTCCAAAACAGACCCGTCCCCCACAGACCCCATGTCTCTGGCCCGGTTAAGGAGTGTGTCAGTGGTGTTGGTGGACTACTCCAGGACACAAGGACGGCAAAGGAAGGACGAAGAGAACCATACAGAACAGCCAGAGACCCGTAAGAGATCAGACACGCGCACACACACACACACCTATAAAAACACACTCAGCCCGAGACCCATAAGAGAATCAGTACTCCAGCATATTTGTATACAGCAGCTCTCCACATATAACTTGATGTAAGAAAGTTGTTGATGTTTATGTGTCTGTTTCTTCTTATTTGATTATTTTTTTGTTAAACAGGAAAAGGATCATCTGCCTCATCCCCGGAGTTCCCAGCATGCCCCTCCATCTCGGGAACAGAGACAGAGAAATGCAAAACCTACTCCTGTTCTGTGTGTGACAAAACCTTCCACTTTTGGACTCAGTTCAGGCTTCATCAATATATTCACACAGGAAGGAGGCCTTACTGCTGCTCCCTGTGTGGCAAGAGTTTTACTCGAGAGGGAGGTCTCAAACAACACCAGCGCACTCACACGGGAGACAGGCCGTACCACTGTACTCAGTGTGGCAAGAGTTTTACTCGAGAGGGAGGTCTCAAACAACATCAGCGCATTCACACAGGAGAGAGGCCGTACCACTGTACTCAGTGTGGCAAGAGGTTTATTCAAGAGGGAAGTCTCAAACTACACCAGCGCGTTCACACAGGAGAGAGGCCGTACCACTGTACTCAGTGTGGAAAGAGTTTTACTCAAGAGGGAATTCTCAAACTACACCAGCGCGTTCACACAGGAGAGAGGCCGTACCACTGTACTCAGTGTGGCAAGAGTTTTACTCAAGAGGGAAGTCTCAAAGTACACCAGCGCACTCACACAGGAGAGAGGCCGTACCACTGTACTCAGTGTGGCAAGAGTTTTACTCGAGAGGGAAGTCTCAAAGAACACCAGCGCACTCACACAGGAGAGAGGCCGTACCACTGTACTCAGTGTGGCAAGAGTTTTACTCGAGAGGGAGGTCTCAAACAACATCAGCGCATTCACACAGGAAAGAGGCCGTACCACTGTACTCAGTGTGACAAGAGGTTTATTCAAGAGGGAAGTCTCAAACTACACCAGCGTGTTCACACAGGAGAGAAGCCGTACCACTGTACTCTGTGTGGCAAGAGTTTTAATATTTTGGGAAATCTTAAAAAACACCAGCGCATTCACACGGGTGAGAGGCCATACCACTGTACTCTGTGTGGAAAGAGTTTTACTCATAAGGGAGATCTTACAAAACACCAGCGCATTCACACAGCCATTGCAAGATCTGGTATAAACACAGAAGGCAGAACCTGAAGAATTGTCCCAAGTGATAAGCCATTGGAAGAGCTGATAGAATTCTGTAAATGCTTAGAAAAGGTGCTTCAGTGCTTCCTTTCTGATCTCCTTTAGCATAGGGTACACTGGACCATCCTTTACCAAAGAAAAGGAGATGATGTCGTCCCACATTGTGGCAACAACATCTAAATGTTATTGACCCATGACAATAACATCTGCCGTCAAATAACTATGTAGCCTAATGTAAGTGCAGTTGGGTTCTCTCATTGTCTTTTCCTAAGTCCTCATGAAAAGCAGTTAGGAAAGGATAAAGGACATCATTTTCTTTTTTACTATCTGACTGATCAGCATCATGATTGGGTTATGGTGAGGCACCATTCTGAAACTAATACAGCGCCATTCTGAAACTAATACAGCGCCATTCTGGAACTAATACAGCACCATTCTGGAACTAATACAGCACCATTCTGGAACTGCCCTGGAGAGAGTCTGTCCAGGAACATGGTGTGGGGAGTCACTGGGTATTTCATGTCCATGTATTATTTCAAATCAGTTGTCTGTTTCCATACCTCTTTCAGCAGATAGCAAGTGTGTTTTTAGTTTTCTGTCCAGTTGTAGTGTCATATGTAAATGTGTTGAAAAGAAGTGTGTCTTCCCAAGCCTCAGGGATACACACACACACACACACACACACATAAACACATAAACAGTCTGAAACCTGCCATAGCTAATTTTTTCTAGTCTTTGCGCCACCACGTCACTAAAACACAACGTAACAGAAAATATTCAAAAAAGAAAGCTCTCAAGTCCAGACAGTTTCAAGCAAGAATGGTTTATTTGACTGTGAAACACCAACAGCCAAACCATAGCACATCCCAGGATTGCACTGGATCTTAACACTCTTTGTAACGCCCTAGCAACAAGCATAGCAATCAACATGATTGACCAACAACCACCATGACTGACCAGCAACGCTAGATAGATAGATGGATACTTTATTAATTCCCGAGGGAAGTTTAGGTCATCCAGTAGCTTATACACTTAACTTAACTCACAAACATACATACACAAATCACAGTAAAAAAAACAATACACATAGGGAGAACATGTTCACAGGGAGTGGGGTGTATACAGATATTAAACAGATATTACAGTGTGCATTGATTGTGTCAGTGTTGATGTCTACAAGGAAAGTAGTGCAAAGAGTGCAGAGAGATGGTGTTCATGTGCTTGTGTGGATAGTGCAAAGATAGAGTGCTTGTGTGTGTGAGGATAGTGCAAAGATAGAGTACTTGTGCTTGTGTGTGTGAGGATAATGCAAAGTGATATAAATAGTACAGTCTGTGCAATGGGCTAGTATAGCCAGTAAACATAATGGACAGTGGGATGGAATATAATGAGATGAGAAGAGGAGGGGAGACTGAGGTAGACTCATGCAGAGAAGAGAGGATAGCAGATAGATAGATGGATACTGTTGAAAATTATGATTGTAAAACAGTGCCGTGGTGGTCATAGAGCAGAATTGCAGCTACAATTGTCATTGGGCCTGTGTGCAGGGATGGGTATCATGTAAGGTCAAGCATGAAGGCCATCATGCAGGTGCAGGCTAGTGGAAAGTAACAAGCAGTCAGGAGGGGGGTCACTCACTCACACCCACCCACACACATACACACACACACACACACTCACACATAAGCACGCACACAAGATGATGGCAGTCAAGGTCAGACCAGGCCTCCAAAAAAGTGATACCGAGTAAATTGGCAGGAGGGTCTATCTCCCCCAAAGCAAAAGTTCCCTCGCAACAGGTGAGCGAGAATATTCTGAGTGGCTAAAAGTGTGGATAAAATATGAGGAGATATAAGGGAATTTTTCGGATTGGGTCAGTGTAGATGGAGGTTGAGGTTCGTGACTTGCAGAAAGTGACGAATTATGAGTATAAAAAGTGAATGCACTGGGTTTTTTAGTCAGAGCTGCTCCATGGACCACCGCTCTCGTTTTGGATGAAATGTCTGCAAGGATGGAATAAAACTTCAGTTTATCGCACTCTGGACTTCTGACTCTGATTGAAAAATTACTTTAAGATTTGGAAACAGTTGTTAATTCGCTACAACAATACTTTATTAATCCCGAGGGCAGGATTTAAGGACATCCAGTATCTTATACAGCTTATACAACTCACAGACACAACATAAACAAATCACATACAGATAGGGAGAACATGTAGAACAAGCATAGCAACCACCATAGCAACCACCATGAGTGCCCTGTTCTGTCAGACTACCATAGAGTTTACATAGATACATAATTAACTTGCTTTAATTCCCTTCTTGCTTGTTGTCTTCGCTCATTCACTCATTCTCTAACTGCAAACCCTGCATTAGTTTGCTCAAGTGGTATAATTAATGCACGGATAATGGTGTATGGGGTTTGGATTATTACAACAGCGGTTCTTTATGCAAGAATCTTGCCAGGTGTAATACAAAGGGACGTGCTAACCACAAACAAAACGCTGTTATAACGCCGTCGTTTAACATCACAATCACCTGCGCACATGTGCCATCTAGCAGGTTCGCCAACATCACCTCCAGATGTATCGCCAGCGGCTAAACCTCTGTCGAAATGGGCTGACTATGCTTATGATCAGAAACTAGTCGATGACTTTGCTAACACAGTCAAACATCACGCAAGCGCTACAACACAAGACATAGCAAGCCAGCTAGTTAATACATGTTTACTAGTCCAACAGCAAGAAGGCCAGCTCGGCATGAGTCCTCTCATTTTTTTTTAAATCTCTTTTACCTTTCGAGTAAAAGCCAGTCCGAGATTTACACTTGTGCGGTCACTTGCTCGATCACTTTACTTTCATTCTCTCCTACTCGCTTGCTCAGCATCGGAGCTTTGGCTGTGGCCGTGTGCCAGTGAGAACATGTTAACTCCACCCGATTAGTATGCAAAAGGTCGCAATGTGATTCGTTCTACATACACTAGATTCGTGTTTCCGTTTCGTCTGACAATCTTGTGATATTTAAAAATCGCGGAAAGAAGAAAGAACATAGGTAACTTTATTAGTTCACTATTTGCGATGTTATGAAGCCGGGATTATAAAACAATATATTGTTCATTTTGAACAAGAAAGAGGGCCTCAATCTGTTTCCAATGTCCCTAAAAGTTGGCAAAAAAAAAATGGTAGGAAGAATAATTGTATCAATAACACATCTGATGCAGTAAACAATAACATGATGTAAGTGAACAGAAAGATTTTAAATGCCTGAGTCTTGACATCAGTGCTGTAGTGGTAAAATTAGAGGTGGGTAAACTATGAGTTTTGGGATCAGACAGACCTCGACGAGATGCAACACGACGCGAAGCAACGCAACACAAAGCGGTGCGACTCTGTAAGGCTGTCCCGGCTAAATTCCATTATGATATCAGTTAAAGTCATATTAAATCAATGACAGTGAATAGATGAGTTTGTAGTTTATTAAATTTCAAGAAAACAGTAAAGAAAAGTATGTGTAGGCCTCACAAAAATGAAGGGGGTGGTGGGGGAGACAAAAGAAAGGACCTCTATAGGACCTAAAAAAATAATTAAGGCCTCTGGAAACAGGCCCAGGGTGATACACCTGAAAAGTTTATTAATAAAAAGAAACCATGCTGCAATTAAACACTTCCCCTGTTCTTTAACCGTTGGAGAAACCTGCCTTGCAGGGGCGTGTTCTGGGGTTCATGGCTCTCCTGTGCTTCACCAGCCAGGACATCACATACTGTGTTGGATTGAACAAGCATGTTTTTTTTTCACATTGAGAACTGACTTGTTGACTTCAAATAACGTATTGATTAAGCATATAGGCCTATTCAGTGAAGCAACAGCTTGGCTCCCCGCTCACGTTTCTATGCGAGAGCACGGACGTGCGGTCAGTGGAGGCAGAGCCTCACCTGTCATCATGAAAGTAAAAAACAAATAACGATAAAATAAATATTAACATTTTAATTAAAATCGCTGAATTTGCGCTTGTCCTGTTCAAACAGACAAGAGACAGCGAGGCAGCGACGAGCTGTGCCTCCTCTCAGATTGCGCAATCCCTCACAAACTGGGTTGAGCGCATGCGTAGAACCTATTTAGTCTTGCTGATCTGACAAAAAACCTCTTAATAGGCCAGGCAAATTAACCCTTTTTGGAGTCAATAATAGAATTAATTGTAAAAGAATTTTTTTTTTTTTTCAGCATAGATCATTTCTATGAGGTGTCCAGAACAACATACTAAAAGTCCTAAGAAATCCTAGTTGAGGAAATATGTTTAATTCTCATCAATCTGAGATGTGTGCTAATAATGCATGGCAAAAATACACCTCAAAAAAGTATTTTTTTTCCTTTACTCCTATCAAAATGAAACTTTACACAATGAAAGTACCCATGAAAAGTAAAATTTTTTGTATTACAAGTTTCTTTGAAAATGAATTTTAATATGCAAATGAGCTATACACTAATCGAATATGCCCAAAATACATCCAAATAGGCTTATTTTTTTCCTTTACTCCTACCACAATAAAACTTTACATAGTAAAAGTATACATGAAAAGTAACTTTTTTTGTATTACAAGTTTTTTTTTAAATGAATTTAAATATGCACATGAGCATCACACTTATTGAATATGTCCTAATTGCATAGGCAGAAACACCATACCCCTGGCAGGTACTACCAAGCCAGGCAGTTTTCAGGTTAGAGGCCAGTCTAAAAGCAGCATTGCCATCTCCCATTGGCAGTAGGATGATTGGATGAAGATTGGGCCGATGTATTTGTCATACATATGAAGGTGTTTCTGCCTATGGACATATTCAATAAGTGTGGAGCTCATGTGCATATTCAAATTAATTTCAAAAGAAACTTGTAATACAAATTGTTTTACTTTTCATGGGTACTTTCATTGTGTAAAGTTTCATTTTGATAGGAGTAAAGGAAAAAAATTACATTTTTGAGGTGTATTTTTGCCATGCATTATTAGCACATATCTCAGATTGATGAGAATTAAACATATTTCCTCAACTAGGGTTTCTTAGGACTTTTAGTATGTTGTTCTGGACACCTCATAGAAATGATCTATGCTGAAAAAAAATATTTTACAATTAGTCTGTCGTACAACGCTACTTTGCCTGGACTATAAGGGGAGGCAAACAGTACCTCTCAATGAAGGGAGCGTGCGAGAACCCACTGGTCGGGTTTATGCTTGTTCTGCTGTTGCTCTTCTTCTACACTTATTTTTTTACCCTGACCGCGAAAATGGAAGATTCTATAGCTAAGCTAAAACATTTCACTTAGCTATGTCTAACTGGCTTGCAAATAATCTGTCTACAATTTTCAATGAAATAGCCTTATCTGCAGCGATATGCGTCAGGATAATTACTCATGCTTTTTCGATTGCTGAAATAATTTACGTTTTATTAGGCCTATTTAGATGGAACAGGGAAGGCTTGATTGTTACCTGCATCGTCATATTTGAAAGCACGTTATTAATAGCGTTTGTCCCTGTCTTAATACGATGTTGTTCGAACCAAAACAACGTTTTAAAATGTGAATTGATCTTCTTCAGTCTATCTTTGTACTTGAGGCCTTCTGCGGGCATCTGTGTGAGTGAAAGCAATTGATGGTCTCTTCAAAAATCGCCTTCCTGGATCCTGATTGGTGTCGCCGCCACAGCCGCAAGGCACTGATTGGACCAGACCATAATACAGCGCAGATGAAAATGATTCAGACTACGGCGTTTATATGTTCAACAATATGAAACTTAGTCTTAGGTGATTTAAAATGACACCAAATTTATTTCGGATTATTCCAACGGCAGAATACAAGGCGCAGGGAACTTTGAGGTGCGTAAACGCCACTTAGAGGTGCGTAAACGCTATTTCCAAAATTTCAGAGGTGCGTAAAGGGCGTTTACGTGCGTTTACCCTGCACTACAGCGCTGGTTGAGTTGCTTTCATAGACGAATGGGAAAAATATTCAGGCTTCAGAAAAGTTCAGAAATGTGTTTTTATTCACTTCCGGCACGCTAGAGGGCAGTAAGACTGTAGGCTTGACTCAATCCGTCGAAAGCTTTAATCGCTGAAGAAGAATCACCGCTCTCCTGAAGGAAGACCAACTAAACAAATCTTTATACCTTCAGCAAATATTTTAGAATACTAACCGCCTTAATCATCTTTTCCTTCAGTCTTCAGCTTACGAACTACGTGGATATCGTAAACTTGGTCAAAACAGATAGCTATTGGTAGCTCACAAGGTCTTCGGCAGGGAAAGTTGTGTTGAGTGTATGAACATTTTTGTCTGAACAGAGAAAGCTGACAAGGTGCAGTGTTTAATGTAATTGCGAAATGAGTATGTTAAACTCGTAGGCTACATGACATAATGCAGAAACTGACCGATGACAAACTTTGACCGCGCAAAACACCCGCTGCCAGAAGCACGTTGCAGTTGGATTCTGAGGGAGAGACGGTATGTTGGCGTTACCGGTTTGTTCGGATTTTCTGATAAAAACCTATTCTTAGTTTGATGGTACTAGATTCGCCTTCTTCCTTTTTAAGAATGCATGTGTTTTCTCATTTAATTAGAGAGGTTGTCTTTTGAGTTGTATTGATTTGAGCCTTATTCCACCTCAGTTACATTGTCTAACGGTATTGACGAACGTCTCTTGTTGACCGCTAACAATTTTTCTGTTTGCAGATTTACTGTGTAAGATAGACAGAAATGACACTTGTTAACGTGGCTTTGAAGAGGTGTCTGATGTCGATGTTAATTTGGATATGAGAATCTCAGACTTCTCTGACCTATGGTCTAGTCACAGACGAGTAGATCAAACTTTGTGAAGCTACCTTCTCCCTCCGTGCGCACAGATGCAATAACGAGTTTTGATACATCACCATCGCTGATTGAATCATCTTCTAGCGTATTGAAAATTGCCGTCAAGTTTTACTTTAATCTTTAAATTCAGTTTGTGAACGTCTGTCTGTTTGCTTGATTTTCATCAGAATCTGAACAGCACTTAAAGTGTTTGTGTGTGTGTGTGTGTGTGTGTGTGTGTGTGTTGATGTGTGTTTTTATATGTGTGTAGATGGATGAAATTACTCAGCATATTGACATGATGAGTCACAAGCAAGCCTGCCTCGACCTGGAGAAGGCCACTCAATTCATCACATGTGCATTACAGGTAAGATACAGGTTCACACACACACACACACACACACACAGGCTCTGACTGTGTGTGTGTGTGTGAGAGAATGTTCATAAATTTGGTGTGTTTGTCTATGTTAACATGTGTTGTATGTGTACATGCGTGTGTGTGTGTGTGTGTTAGGTGAAAATTCACCCTAGTTACCTCAGGACTCCGGAGCTGCATATAAGTATATTTATTAGACAAACAACAATTGCAATCGGGCTCACTCCCAGCACAAGGCTGAAAGTGAAGCCATGATAAACACATCGCACAAGGTTTATATAGACAGAAGTTGAGCGTTCAGCAGAGAAAACCACGTGGTGGATTTCTGATGCTTGAGGCAAGGATGGAAGTTTTACAAGGTCGGAAGAAGCACAGTTCGTACCTTCTTATCACCTCTGGTCTAAACATGCTCTTGTACATGTGCAGACTAAGTGGCACCTAATATTCTAAGTTACACACACGCAGAAACACAGAAAAGCCATGTTTCTGCTTTCATAAGCACATGATTCATACATTCTTAAGTAATTAACAGTGTTTGCAAATTATCTCCATCACTGTGTGTGAATGTTCATAAGTTTGGTGTGTTTGTCAATGTTAACATGTGTTGTGTGTGTGTGTTTATTAGCATGAAGTAGGTAGGAACCAGGAGCTCTGCGTGTTGATTCGTCGTCTAGAAGAGAAGGAGGTGGAGACTGGGCAGAGTCTGGCGGAGCAGGCGGAGTCAAACCAACAGCTGAAGCTGAAGAACGATGAACTACAGAAACACCTGGAGGAAAAAGACAACTCACTGTCACAAGCCAACCAGGTGTGTGTGTGTGTGTGTGTGTGTGTGTGTGTGTGTGTGTGTGTGTGTGTGTGTGTGTCATGTAACTCCACTGCTGGTCACCCTTCACTGGTTCCCTGTAGCTGCTAGAATTACATTAAAATATCTGGCACTAGATCAGCACTGCTGATTTAAATGCTATGGTTCAGCTCTACTCTCCCTCTCAAACACATCACTGTGTGTGTGTGTGTGTGTGTGTGACTAAGGAAAAAGGCAACTCACTGACACAAGCCAACAAGGTATATGTGATTAATGTGTGTGTGATTTAATGTGTGTGTGTGTGTGTGTGTATGAATGTGTAGTTAACATGTGTGTGTGTGTGTGTGTGTGTGTATGAATGTGTAGTTAACGTGTGTGTGTGTGTTTATACAGACTGTGGCTTTCCTGAAGAATGAACTAAGGGACCTGCATCAGCAGCTGCGAAGACAGCAGAGCAATCATAGGTACACACACTAACACACACACAGAGACACGCACGCACAGACACGAGTTATACACACACACACACACACACACACACACAGAGACACGCACGCACGGACACGGACACGAGTTATACACACACACACACACACACACACACACACACACACCCATATGTATGCCTTATAATGCCCTTTCCCTTAGTACTCTTCTGCTTTATTCCCTTTGGTGATATTTATATCAGGGATTATATTTTGGTAATATTTATATCAGGGATGATATTTTGGTAATATTTATATCGGGGATTATATTTTGGTAATATTTATATTGGGGATGATATTTTGGTAATATTTATATCAGGGATGGTATTTTGGTAATATTTATATCAGGCATTATATTTGGGTGATATTTATATCAGGGATTATATTTTGGTGATATTTATATCGGGGATGGTATTTTGGTAATATTTATATCAGGGATTATATTTTGCTTTATGGAGCACTCTAGTTTGATAGTTCTTGACGATGAACTTTGACCATCATCCTTGCACATTTGACTTTTGAACTCTGACCCCTGCAATCTCTGATCCCTATAGGACAATTCAGGATGTGAATGAGTCGCTGCAGGGTGGGGAAAGCCAGTTCAAGGTTGAGGTACACACACACACACACACACACACACACACACACACACACACACACACACACACACACACACACATATTAATAAATAGGGCCTCATGCAGCAAGAGATATATGAACAAATTCCCTCTTATTTGTATTCGTATTAACGGCTTATTCTCATTATATTGATAATACCCATTGATTTCTGGAATTCACCAAATAGTTTTCTGGTTTTTGCTCTAACCATTCATTTTTTATGGAGACTTTAAAGAAGGGAACACGTTTAAAATGTAAAGTTTTTGAAGTTTTAAACATGCACGCACGCATACACACACACACACGCACTCACACACACACATTCTAACGTCTGATATGTGTTTTTCAGCAAATGGAGAGTTACAGCTCTCCTCTCCAGTCAGATCAGATGACAACAGCTCAGGAGTCACTGGTCTGGTCAGAACCACTGGGCTCAGCTCAGGAGTCTCTGGTCTGGTCAGAACCGCTGGTCTCGTCTGATGCCCAGAGTCCACTGTTCTTATCGTCTCATCATAGTCTGCCTGTCTCATCCAGTGCTGAAAGTCCGCTGGTCTCGTCTCACACGCTGGTCTCAGCTGATGCTCAGAGGCCGCTGGTCTCGTCTCACACGCTGGTCTCAGCTGATGCTCAGAGGCTGCTGGAGGCTCCTGTTTCTGGGATTAAAGAAGAAGAAGAAGATGCTGATGATGGAGATGAGTACAATCAGCCTGGTGAGGAGTGCTGGGGTGGAAAGAGTTACACACAGACAGACAGACAGACAGACAGACAGACAGACAGACAGACAGACAGACAGACACTATATGTATACACTTTGTGTGTGTGTGTGTGTGTGTGGAGGCAAGTCATTGATTGGTTCTTTATACTACAGGGCAGGACTTCCAGTTACAAATCTATCATGTTTGGTTTTAGTGTTAATAGCGTTAGCATGTCAGATGATGTGGGTTTAGTGTTAATAGCGTTAGCATGTCAGATGATGTGGGTTAAGTGTTATTAGCATTAGCATGTCAGATGATGTGGGTTTAGTGTTATTAGCGTTAGCATGTCAGATGATGAGGGTTTAGTGTTGTATTGGCATTAGCAGGTTCTGTTCTGTAAGCAGCTACAGATTAAAGTATGAATAAATAAATGCAAATGTAAGTGTCTACTCTTCTGTTTTTGCAGACAGAGCTGATCCCGGGACCGAACAGACCCCCTCCCCAGCTGAAGACATAAAAACTGAACTGATGCAGGTACTGTACAGTATTTTGTTGTAAATACTAAATGCTAACAAAGCTAAAGCTAATAACACTATACCCATATCATCTGACATGCTAATGCTAATAGCACTAAACCCATATCTGATCTTGCTGATCTTAGGAACTTAAACTTAGAACGTAAACAATGATTTTAGGAACCGTCAGGATTTCTTACATATTTGGGGAGTTTTTGAGTTGTTGAAAAATTGGTAATTTCCCGCATATATAGATTGACACTGGTAGTTTATTAGGAACACTGACCAAACTAATGCAGTCTGATACACCAGTCGTGCAATAAATATTAGCTTCATGAAGGTTATAATATTTAGAATTTGTGTAAACTAATTTAGAGAGCTGTTATTTCAACTGTGTGCTCTTTTTGGAGACTGCAGTTTGTGTTGACATGTGCAATGACATGTCTTTGTATTATTTAGCCACCCCCTTTCAATCAGTGAGGCAAGGCTAAATAACAACAAACATTTTTGTGTTCAATTCAGTGCAGTTTAACAGCACAACAAACCACAATCTCCAAAATGATCATACAGTTGAATGGCCACCTCTCTTAAACTGTTTCAACATAAACTGAACGTTTCAAACAATCCTGAAGGGGGGTTTATTGCAGGACTGTTTTATTAGACCGCATTAGTTTTCGCTAGGTGTACCTAATAAACTGGTAACTTGTGTTTTAGGAACAGGAGGACAAATCCAGCATACCTCTTGTCCTCTGCTCCAAAACAGACCTGTCCCCCACAGACCCCGTGTCTCTGTCTCTGTCTCCAGTCCTCTGCTCCAAAACAGACCTGTCCCCCACAGACCCCATGTCTCTGGCCCGGTTAAGGAGTGTGTCAGTGGTGTTGGTGGACTACTCCAGGACACAAGGACGGCAAAGGAAGGACGAAGAGAACCATACAGAACAGCCAGAGACCCGTAAGAGATCAGACACACACACACTTACACACACACACACACACACACACACCTATAAAAACACACTCAGCCCGAGACCCATAAGAGAATCAGTACTCCAGCATATTTGTATACAGCAGCTCTCCACATATAACTTGATGTAAGAAAGTTGTTGATGTTTATGTGTCTGTTTCTTCTTATTTGATTCTTTTTTTGTTAAACAGGAAAAGGATCATCTGCCTCATCCCCGGAGTTCCCAGCATGCCCCTCCATCTCGGGAACAGAGACAGAGAAATGCAAAACCTACTCCTGTTCTGTGTGTGACAAAACCTTCCACTTTTGGACTCAGTTCAGGCTTCATCAATATATTCACACAGGAAGGAGGCCTTACTGCTGCTCCCTGTGTGGCAAGAGTTTTACTCGAGAGGGAGGTCTCAAACAACACCAGCGCACTCACACGGGAGACAGGCCGTACCACTGTACTCAGTGTGGCAAGAGTTTTACTCGAGAGGGAGGTCTCAAACAACATCAGCGCATTCACACAGGAGAGAGGCCGTACCACTGTACTCAGTGTGGCAAGAGGTTTATTCAAGAGGGAAGTCTCAAACTACACCAGCGCGTTCACACAGGAGAGAGGCCGTACCACTGTACTCAGTGTGGCAAGAGTTTTACTCAAGAGGGAATTCTCAAACTACACCAGCGCGTTCACACAGGAGAGAGGCCGTACCACTGTACTCAGTGTGGCAAGAGTTTTACTCGAGAGGGAAGTCTCAAAGTACACCAGCGCACTCACACAGGAGAGAGGCCGTACCACTGTACTCAGTGTGGCAAGAGTTTTACTCGAGAGGGAATTCTCAAAGAACACCAGCGCACTCACACAGGAGAGAGGCCGTACCACTGTACTCAGTGTGGCAAGAGTTTTACTCGAGAGGGAGGTCTCAAACAACATCAGCGCATTCACACAGGAAAGAGGCCGTACCACTGTACTCAGTGTGACAAGAGGTTTATTCAAGAGGGAAGTCTCAAACTACACCAGCGTGTTCACACAGGAGAGAAGCCGTACCACTGTACTCTGTGTGGCAAGAGTTTTAATATTTTGGGAAATCTTAAAAAACACCAGCGCATTCACACGGGAGAGAGGCCATACCACTGTACTCTGTGTGGAAAGAGTTTTACTCATAAGGGAGATCTTACAAAACACCAGCGCATTCACACAGCCATTGGAAGATCTGGTATAAACACAGAAGGCAGAACCTGAAGAATTGTCCCAAGTGATAAGCCATTGGAAGAGCTGATAGAATTCTGTAAATGCTTAGAAAAGGTGCTTCAGTGCTTCCTTTCTGATCTCCTTTAGCATAGGGTACACTGGACCATCCTTTACCAAAGAAAAGGAGATGATGTCGTCCCACATTGTGGCAACAACATCTAAAGACCCATGTCAATAACATCTGCCGTCAAATAACTATGTAGCCTAATGTAAGTGCAGTTGGGTTCTCTCATTGTCTTTTCCTAAGTCCTCATGAAAAGCAGTTAGGAAAGGATAAAGGACATCATTTTCTTTTTTACTATCTGACTGATCAGCATCATGATTGGGTTATGGTGAGGCACCATTCTGAAACTAATACAGCGCCATTCTGAAACTAATACAGCGCCATTCTGGAACTAATACAGCGCCATTCTGGAACTAATACAGCGCCATTCTGGAACTAATACAGCGCCATTCTGGAACTAATCCAGCACCATTCTGGAACTAATACAGCACCATTCTGGAACTGCCCTGGAGAGAGTCTGCCCAGGAACATGGTGTGGGGAGTCACTGGGTATTTCATGTCCATGTATTATTTCAAATCAGTTGTCTGTTTCCATACCTCTTTCAGCAGATAGCAAGTGTGTTTTTAGTTTTCTGTCCAGTTGTAGTGTCATATGTAAATGTGTTGAAAAGAAGTGTGTCTTCCCAAGCCTCAGGGATACACACACACACACACACACAAACACATAAACAGTCTGAAACCTGCCATAGCTAATTTTTCTAGTCTTTGCGCCACCACGTCACTAAAACACAACGTAACAGAAAATATTCAAAAAAGAAAGCTCTCAAGTCCAGACAGTTTCAAGCAAGAATGGTTTATTTGACTGTGAAACACCAACAGCCATACTTTATTAATCCCGAGGGAAATTTAGGTCATCCAGTAGCTTATACACTTAACTTAACTCACAAACATACATACACAAATCACAGTAGAAAAAACAATACACATAGGGAGAACATGTTCACAGGAAGTGGGGTGTATACAGATATTAAACAGATATTACAGTGTGCATTGATTGTGTCAGTGTTGATGTCTACGAGGAAATTAGTGCAAAGAGTGCAGAGAGATAGTGTTCATGTGCTTGTGTGGATAGTGCAAAGATAGAGTACTTGTGCTTGTGTGTGTGAGGATAGTGCAAAGTGATATAAATAGTAGAGTCTGTGCAATGGGCTAGTATAGCCAGTAAAAAGATGGACAGTGGGATGGAATATAATGAGATGAGAAGAGGAGGGGAGACCGAGGTAGACTCATGCAGAGATGAGAGGATAGCAGATAGATAGATAGATGGATAGATGGATACTGTTGAAAATTATGATTGTAAAACAGTGCCGTGGTGGTCATAGAGCAGAATTGCAGCTACAATTGTCATTGGGCCTGTGTGCAGGGATGGGTATCATGTAAGGTCAAGCATGAAGGCCATCATGCAGGTGCAGGCCAGTGGAAAGTAACAAGCAGTCAGGAGGGGGGTCACTCACTCACACCCACCCACCCACATACACCCACACACACACACACACTCGCACATAAGCACACACACAAGATGATGGCAGTCAAGGTCAGACCAGGCCTCCAAAAAAGTGATACCGAGTAAATTGGCAGGAGGGTCTATCTCCCCCAAAGCAAAAGTTCCCTCGCAACAGTTGAGCGAGAATATTCTGAGTGGCTAAAAGTGTGGATAAAATATGAGGAGATATAAGGGAATTTTTCGGATTGGGTCAGTATAGATGGAGGTTGAAGATCATGACTTGCAGAAAGTGACGAATTATGAGTATAAAAAGTGAATGCACTGGTTTTTTTTAGTCAGAGCTGCTCCATGGACCACCACTCTCGGTTTGGATGAAATGTCTGCAAGGATGGAATAAAACTTCAGTTTATCGCACTCTGGACTTCTGACTCTGATTGAAAAATTACTTTAAGATTTGGAAACAGTTGTTAATTCGCTACAACAATACTTTATTAATCCCGAGGGGGGGATTTAAGGACATCCAGTATCTTATACAGCTTTTACTCGGTATCTGTCTTTCCCTCCTGAGGACACCACGGTCTCGGCGTGGATTTCGGACTGTCTCGCTGATATATCCACATGGATGAAAAATCACCACCTTCAGCTGAACCTGGCCAAAACGGAACTGATGGTCTTCCCAGCTAAACAGGTCATCCACCACAACATCAAGATCAATACTGACTCTTTATCTCTTGCTCCATCCAAAACAGCAAGAAACCTCGGGGTCATTATTGATGACCAACTGACCTTCACGGCCCACATCGCCTCTGTCTCCAGGTCGTGCCGCTTTGGGCTATACAACATCCGCAAAATCAGGCCGTACCTAACCCAGTATGCCACCCAGCTGCTGGCGCAAACCTTGGTGAGCTCCCGCCTTGACTACTGCAACGCCCTCCTAACGGGCCTGCCGGCTTGCGTGGTGAAACCACTACAGATGATCCAGAACGCGGCGGCGCATCTGGTGTTCAACCAACCGAAAAGGGCACACGTCACCCCGCTACTCATCGAGCTCCACTGGCTGCCAGTAGCTGCTCGCATTAAGTTCAAGTCACTTATGCTTGCCTACAGAGTGCTTACTGGTTCTGCTCCCACCTACCTAAATGCTCTTGTAAGGGCAAATGTTACACCCAGGACGCTGCGCTCGTCTAGTGAGCGTCGTTTGGCACTGCCGTCCGTGCAAGCACGGCAATCCAGACTATTTTCATTTGTAGTTCCACGTTGGTGGAACGAACTGCCTAGTACTACCAGAGCAGGGGCGTCCCTCTCTACCTTCAAGAAGCTTTTGAAGACCCAACTCTTCAGAGAGCACCTCCCCTCCTAACTGGCACCTGACTAGCGCTTAACTTGCACTTCAGCAGTTACATTCCTGCACTTCTTTTTCCTCTTTTCTAGGTTGTTGTTTTTCTAATTCTCATGTAAAGTAGTATTTATTGTTACACCATGCTTTTTTATTGCTCTTAGCTTGACTGTTCTCTCCCTTGTACGTCGCTTTGGACAAAAGCGTCTGCTAAATGACTAAATGTAAATGTAAAATGTAAACAGCTTATACTACTCACAGACACAACATAAACAAATCACATACAGATAGGGAGAACATGTAGAACAAGCATAGCAACCACCATAGCAACCACCATGAGTGCCCTGTTCTGTCAGACTACCATAGAATTTACATAGATACATAATTAACTTGCTTTAATTCCCTTCTTGCTTGTTGTCTTCGCTCATTCACTCGTTTCTCCAACTGCAAACCCTGCATTGATGAAATATTAATATGCACGCATATTGTCGTACTGTCGTCGTAAAATAGGCTGTGCAAATATTTAGGCACCCTAATCATTTTCATGATTTGAATACCTGTAACTACTCAATACTGAATAATTGCAACACATAATTAGTCTGATTAGCTTGTTAAGCCTTCAATTCCATAGAAAGGTGCATTCAATCATTAGAAAAACTATCTAAGGTAGCCAATTGCAAGATGTGCTTCTCCTTGATTCTCCTCTAAAGAGTGGCAACATGGGGGCCTCAAAACAACTGTCAAATGATCTGAAAACAAAGATGGTCAGTGTTGTGTGGTTGTGTTGTAACTTCAGTTGATAAATAAAGCAGTTCATATCCAGCCTGCTCATTGCAAATGTGTTTTTTCTTGTTCATATTGTGTGCGGTTAACAAATATTTTCCTTTTTATGTTGCACTGAAATTAAATGATTTAGTGTGTTCTTGGCCACATCAATTTGAAAGCTGGACCAAAGTGTTTAATTTCATTCAATTACAACTAGGCTAAATAAAAAGTTAAGTTGTAAGTACAGTCTGGAGTCTGGACAGTCTTTTTTTCTCAACGCCTCAATAGGTAGATCTTGCCTGTCACCAAGGCAGAGGTTGTGATCTTTGGCCAAAAAAGGTTGGTGACCACTGGTCTAGTGTACCCAATGCTAAAGGAGATCAGAAAGGAAGCACTGAAGCACCTTTTCTAAGCATTTACAGAATTCTATCAGCTCTTCCAATGGCTTATCACTTGGGACAATTCTTCAGATTCTGCCTTCTGTGTTTAAACCAGCTCTTCCAATGGCTGTGTGAATGCGCTTGTGTATTGTAAGATTTCCCTTTTGAGTAAAACTCTTTCCACACAGAGTACAGTGGTACGGCCTCTCTCCTGTGTGAACGAGCTGATGTCGTTTGAGACTTCCCTCTACAGTGAAGCTCTTGCCACACTGAGTACAGTGGTACGGCCTCTCTCCTGTGTGAACGTGCTGGTGTTGTTTGAGATTTCCCTCTTGAATAAAACTCTTGCTACACCGAGTACAGTGGTACGGCCTCTCTCCAGTGTGAAGGCGCTGATGTTGTTTGAGATGTCCCTCTCGAGTAAAACTCTTGCCACACTGAGTACAGTGGTACGGCCTCTCTCCAGTATGAATGCGCTGATGTTTTTTGAGACCTCCCTCTCGAGTAAAACTCTTGCCACACAGGGAGCAGCAGTAAGGCCTCCTTCCTGTGTGAATATATTGATGAAGCCTGAACTGAGACCAAAAGTGGAAGGTTTTGTCACACACAGAACAGGAGTAGGTTTCACATTTCTCTGTCTCTGTTCCCGAGATGGAGGGGGCTGCTGGGAACTCCGGGGATGAGGGAGATGATCCTTTTCCTGTTTAACAAAAAAAAAGACACATAAACATCAACAACTTTCTTACATCAAGTTATCTGTGGAGAGCTGCTGTATACAAATATGCTGGAGTACTGATTCTCTTATGGGTCGGGCTGAGTGTGTTTTTATAGGTGTGTGTTTGTGTGTGTGTGTGTGTGTGTAAGTGTGTGTGTGTCTGATCTCTTACGGGTCTCTGGCTGTTCTGTATGGTTCTCTTTGTCCTTCCTTTGCCGTCCTTGTGTCCTGGAGTAGTCCACCAACACCACTGACACACTCCTTAACCGGGCCAGAGACATAGGGTCTGTGGGAGACAGGTCTGTTTTGGAGCAGAGGACTGGAGACAGAGACATGGGGTCTGTGGGAGACAGGTCTGTTTTGGAGCAGAGGACTGGAGACAGAGACATGGGGTCTGTGGGAGACAGGTCTGTTTTGGAGCAGAGGACTGGAGACAGAGACATGGGGTCTGTGGGAGACAGGTCTGTTTTGGAGCAGAGGACAAGAGGTATGCTGGATTTGTCTTCCTGTTCCTAAAACACATGGAGGAAGGGAGAAATACAAGTTGTCAGTTTATTAGGTACACCTAGCGAAAACTAATGCAGTCTAATAAAACAGTCCTGCAATAAACCCCCCTTCAGGATTGTTTTCAACGTTCAGTTTATGTTGAAACAGTTTAAGAGAGGTGGCGATTCAACTGTATGATCATTTTGGAGATTGTGGTTTGTTGTGCTGTTAAACTGCACTAAATTGAACACAAAAATATTTGTTGTTATTTAGCTTAGCCTCACTGATTTAAATGGGGTGGCTAAATAATAGAAACACATGTCATTGCACATGTCAACACAAACTGCAGTCTCCAAAAAGAGCACACAGTTGAAATAACAGCCCTCTAAATTAGTTTACATGAATTCTAAATATTATAACCTTCATGAAGCTAAGATGTATTGCGTGTATCAGACTGCATTAGTTTGGTCAGTGTTCCTAATAAACTGCCAGTGAGTGTGTGTCAATCTATATATACGGGAAATGACCAATTTTTCAACAACTCAGCTCTCAAAAACTCCTCAAATATGTTAGAAATCCTGACGGTTCCTAAAATCATTGTTTACATTCTAAGTTTAAGTTCCTAAGATCAGCAAGATCAGATATGGGTTTAGTGCTATTAGCATTAGCATGTCAGATGATATGGGTATAGTGTTATTAGCTTTGTTAGCATTTAGTATTTACAACAAATACTGTACAGTACCTGCATCAGTTCAGTTTTTATGTCTTCAGCTGGGGAGGGGGTCTGTTCGGTCCCAGGGTCAGCAATGTCTGCAAAAACAGAAAAGTAGACACCTAAATTTGCATTTATTTATTCATAATTTAATCTGTAGCTGCTTACAGAACAGAACCTGCTAATGCTAATAACACCAAACCCACATCATCTGACATGCTAATGCTAATAACACTAAACCCACATCATCTGACATGCTAACGCTATTAACACTAAAACCAAACCTGATAGATTTGTAACTGGAAGTCCTGCCCTGTATTATAAAGAACCAATCACTGACTTTTTGCCTCCACACACACACAAAGTGTATACATAGTGTCTGTCTGTCTGTCTGTCTGCCTGTCTGTCTGTCTGTCTGTCTGTCTGTGTGTGTGTGTAAGTGTGTTTGTAACTCTTCACACCCCAGCACTCCTCACCAGGCTGATTGTACTCATCTCCATCATCAGCATCTTCTTCTTTAATCCCAGAAACAGGAGCCTCCAGCAGCCTCTGAGCATCAGCTGAGACCAGCGTGTGAGACGAGACCAGCGGCCTCTGAGCATCAGCTGAGACCAGCGTGTGAGACGAGACCAGCGGACTTTCAGCACTGGATGAGACAGGCAGACTATGATGAGACGATAAGACCAGTGGACTCTGGGCATCAGACGAGACCAGTGGTTCTGACCAGACCAGTGACTCCTGAGCTGTTGTCATCTGGTCTGATTGGAGAGGAGAGCTGTAACTCTCCATTGGCTGAAAAACACATATCAGACGTTAGAATGTGTGTGTGTGAGTGTGTGTGTGTGTGTGTGTATGCGTGCGTGCATGTTTAAAACTTCAAAAACTTTACATTTTAAACGTGTTCCCTTCTTTAAAGTCTCCATAAAAAATGAATGGTTAGAGCAAAAACCAGAAAACTATTTGGAGAATTCCAGAAATCAATGGGTATTATCAATATAATAAGAATAGGCTGTTAATACGAATAAAAATAAGAGGGAATTTGTTCATATATCTCTTGCTGCATGAGGCCCTATTTATTAATATGTGTGTGTGTGTGTGTGTGTGTGTGTGTGTGTGTGTGTGTGTGTGTGTGTGTGTGTGTGTGTGTACCTCATCCTTGAACTGGCTTTCCCCACCCTGCAGCGACTCATTCACATCCTGAATTGTCCTATAGGGATCAGAGATTGCAGGGGTCAGAGTTCAAAAGTCAAATGTGCAAGGATGATGGTCAAAGTTCATCGTCAAGAACTATCAAACTAGAGTGCTCCATAAAGCAAAATATAATCCCCGAAATAAATATTACCAAAATACCATCCCTGATATAAATACTACCAAAATATCATCCCCGATATAAATATCACCAAAATATAATCCCTGATATAAATATCACCCAAATATAATCCCTGATATAAATATTACCAAAATACCATCCCTGATATAAATATTACCAAAATATAATCCCTGATATAAATATTACCAAAATATCATCCCCAATATAAATATTACCAAAATATAATCCCTGATATAAATATGACCAAAATATAATCCCTGATATAAATATCACCAAAATATCATCCCCAATATAAATATTACCAAAATATAATCACCGATATAAATATTACCAAAATATCATCCCTGATATAAATATCACCAAAGGGAATAAAGCAGAAGAGTACTAAGGGAAAGGGCATTATAAGGCATACATATGGGTGGGTGTGTGTGAGTGTGTGTGTGTGTGTGTGTGTGTGTGTGTATAACTCGTGTCCGTGTCCGTGCGTGCGTGTCTCTGTGTGTGTGTTAGTGTGTGTACCTATGATTGCTCTGCTGTCTTCGCAGCTGCTGATGCAGGTCCCTTAGTTCATTCTTCAGGAAAGCCACAGTCTGTATAAACACACAAATGTTAACTACACATTCATACACACACACACACACACACACACATTAAATCACACACACATTAATCACATATACCTTGTTGGCTTGTGTCAGTGAGTTGCCTTTTTCCTTAGTCACACACACACACACACACAGTGATGTGTTTGAGAGGGAGAGTAGAGCTGAACCATAGCATTTAAATCAGCAGTGCTGATCTAGTGCCAGATATTTTAATGTAATTCTAGCAGCTACAGGGAACCAATGAAGGGTGACCAGCAGTGGAGTTACATCACACACACACACACACACACACCTGGGTGGCTTGTGACAGTGAGTTGTCTTTTTCCTCCAGGTGTTTCTGTAGTTCATCGTTCTTCAGCTTCAGCTGTTGGTTTGACTCCGCCTGCTCCGCCAGACTCCGCCCAGTCTCCACCTCCTTCTCTTCTAGACGGCGAATCAACACGCAGAGCTCCTGGTTCCTACCTACTTCATGCTAATAAACACACACACACACACACACAACACATGTTAACATTGACAAACACACCAAACTTATGAACATTCACACACAGTGATGGAGATAATTTGCAAACACTGTTAATTACTTAAGAATGTATGAATCATGTGCTTATGAAAGCAGAAACATGGCTTTTCTGTGTTTCTGCGTGTGTGTAACTTAGAATATTAGGTGCCACTTAGTCTGCACATGTACAAGAGCATGTTTAGACCAGAGGTGATAAGAAGGTACGAACTGTGCTTCTTCCGACCTTGTAAAACTTCCATCCTTGCCTCAAGCATCAGAAATCCACCACGTGGTTTTCTCTGCTGAACGCTCAACTTCTGTCTATATAAACCTTGTGCGATGTGTTTATCATGGCTTCACTTTCAGCCTTGTGCTGGGAGTGAGCCCGATTGCAATTGTTGTTTGTCTAATAAATATACTTATATGCAGCTCCGGAGTCCTGAGGTAACTAGGGTGAATTTTCACCTAACACACACACACACACACACACACGCATGTACACATACAACACATGTTAACATAGACAAACACACCAAATTTATGAGCATTCTCTCACACACACACACACACACACAGGCTCTGACTGTGTGTGTGTGTGTGTGAACCTGTATCTTACCTGTAATGCATATGTGATGAATTGAGTGGCCTTCTCCAGGTCGAGGCAGGCTTGCTTGTGACTCATCATGTCAATATGCTGAGTAATTTCATCCATCTACACACATATAAAAACACACATCAACACACACACACACATCAACACACACACACACACACACACACACACACACACACACACACACAAACACTTTAAGTGCTGTTCAGATTCTGATGAAAATCAAGCAAACAGACAGACGTTCACAAACTGAATTTAAAGATTAAAGTAAAACTTGACGGCAATTTTCAATACGCTAGAAGATGATTCAATCAGCGATGGTGATGTATCAAAACTCGTTATTGCATCTATGCGCACGGAGGGAGAAGGTAGCTTCACAAAGTTTGATCTACTCGTCTGTGACTAGACCATAGGTCAGAGAAGTCTGAGATTCTCATATCCAAATTAACATCGACATCAGACACCTCTTCAAAGCCACGTTAACAAGTGTCATTTCTGTCTATCTTACACAGTAAATCTGCAAACAGAAAAATTGTTAGCGGTCAACAAAAGACGTTCGTCAATACCGTTAGACAATGTAACTGAGGTGGAATAAGGCTCAAATCAATACAACTCAAAAGACAACCTCTCTAATTAAATGAGAAAACACATGCATTCTTAAAAAGGAAGAAGGCGAATCTAGTACCATCAAACTAAGAATACGTTTTTATCAGAAAATCCGAACAAACCGGTAACGCCAACATACCGTCTCTCCCTCAGAATCCAACTGCAACGTGCTTCTAGCAGCGGGTGTTTTGCGCGGTAAAAGTTTGTCTTCGGTCAGTTTCTGCATTATGTCATGTAGCCTACGAGTTTAACATACTCATTTCGCAATTACATTAAACACTGCACCTTGTCAGCTTTCTCTGTTCAGACAAAAATGTTCATACACTCAACACAACTTTCCCTGCCGAAGACCTTGTGAGCTACCAATAGCTATCTATTTTGACCAAGTTTACGATATCCACGTAGTTCGTAAGCTGAAGACTGAAGGAAAAGATGATTAAGGCGGTTAGTATTCTAAAATATTTGCTGAAGGTATAAAGATTTGTTTAGTTGGTCTTCCTTCAGGAGAGCGGTGATTCTTCTTCAGCGATTAAAGCTTTCGACGGATTGAGTCAAGCCTACAGTCTTACTGCCCTCTAGCGTGCCGGAAGTGAATAAAAACACATTTCTGAACTTTTCTGAAGCCTGAATATTTTTCCCATTCGTCTATGAAAGCAACTCAACCAGCGCTGTAGTGCAGGGTAAACGCACGTAAACGCCGTTTACGCACCTCTGGAATTTTGGAAATAGCGTTTACGCACCTCAAAGTTCCCTGCGCCTTGTATTCTGCCGTTGGAATAATCCGAAATAAATTTGGTGTCATTTTAAATCACCTAAGACTAAGTTTCATATTGTTGAACATATAAACGCCGTAGTCTGAATCATTTTCATCTGCGCTGTATTATGGTCTGGTCCAATCAGTGCCTTGCGGCTGTGGCGGCGACACCAATCAGGATCCAGGAAGGCGATTTTTGAAGAGACCATCAATTGCTTTCACTCACACAGATGCCCGCAGAAGGCCTCAAGTACAAAGATAGACTGAAGAAGATCAATTCACATTTTAAAACGTTGTTTTGGTTCGAACAACATCGTATTAAGACAGGGACAAACGCTATTAATAACGTGCTTTCAAATATGACGATGCAGGTAACAATCAAGCCTTCCCTGTTCCATCTAAATAGGCCTAATAAAACGTAAATTATTTCAGCAATCGAAAAAGCATGAGTAATTATCCTCACGCATATCGCTGCAGATAAGGCTATTTCATTGAAAATTGTAGACAGATTATTTGCAAGCCAGTTAGACATAGCTAAGTGAAATGTTTTAGCTTAGCTATAGAATCTTCCATTTTCGCGGTCAAGGTAAAAAAATAAGTGTAGAAGAAGAGCAACAGCAGAACAAGCATAAACCCGACCAGTGGGTTCTCGCACGCTCCCTTCATTGAGAGGTACTGTTTGCCTCCCCTTATAGTCCAGGCAAAATAGCGTTTTACGACAGACTAATTGTAAAATAATTTTTTTCAGCATAGATCATTTCTATGAGGTGTCCAGAACAACATACTAAAAGTCCTAAGAAATCCTAGTTGAGGAAATATGTTTAATTCTCATCAATCTGAGATATGTGCTAATAATGCATGGCAAAAATACACCTCAAAAATGTAATTTTTTTCCTTTACTCCTATCAAAATGAAACTTTACACAATGAAAGTACCCATGAAAAGTAAAACAATTTGTATTACAAGTTTCTTTTGAAATTAATTTGAATATGCACATGAGCTCCACACTTATTGAATATGTCCATAGGCAGAAACACCTTCATATGTATGACAAATACATCGGCCCAATCTTCATCCAATCATCCTACTGCCAATGGGAGATGGCAATGCTGCTTTTAGACTGGCCTCTAACCTGAAAACTGCCTGGCTTGGTAGTACCTGCCAGGGGTATGGTGTTTCTGCCTATGCAATTAGGACATATTCAATAAGTGTGATGCTCATGTGCATATTTAAATTCATTTAAAAAGAAACTTGTAATACAAAAAAGTTACTTTTCATGTATACTTTTACTATGTAAAGTTTTATTGTGGTAGGAGTAAAGGAAAAAAATAAGCCTATTTGGATGTATTTTGGGCATATTCGATTAGTGTATAGCTCATTTGCATATTAAAATTCATTTTCAAAGAAACTTGTAATACAAAAAATGTTACTTTTCATGGGTACTTTCATTGTGTAAAGTTTCATTTTGATAGGAGTAAAGGAAAAAAATTACTTTTTTGAGGTGTATTTTTGCCATGCATTATTAGCACACATCTCAGATTGATGAGAATTAAACATATTTCCTCAACTAGGATTTCTTAGGACTTTTAGTATGTTGTTCTGGACACCTCATAGAAATGATCTATGCTGAAAAAAATTATTTTACAATTAATTCTATTATTGGCTCCAAAAAGGGTTAATTTGCCTGGCCTATTAAGAGGTTTTTTGTCAGATCAGCAAGACTAAATAGGTTCTACGCATGCGCTCAACCCAGTTTGTGAGGGATTGCGCAATCTGAGAGGAGGCACAGTTCGTCGCTGCCTCGCTGTCTCTTGTCTGTTTGAACAGGACAAGCGCAAATTCAGCGATTTTAATTAAAATGTTAATATTTATTTTATCGTTATTTGTTTTTTACTTTCATGATGACAGGTGAGGCTCTGCCTCCACTGACCGCACGTCCGTGCTCTCGCATAGAAACGTGAGCGGGGAGCCAAGCTGTTGCTTCACTGAATAGGCCTATATGCTTAATCAATACGTTATTTGAAGTCAACAAGTCAGTTCTCAATGTGAAAAAAAAACATGCTTGTTCAATCCAACACAGTATGTGATGTCCTGGCTGGTGAAGCACAGGAGAGCCATGAACCCCAGAACACGCCCCTGCAAGGCAGGTTTCTCCAACGGTTAAAGAACAGGGGAAGTGTTTAATTGCAGCATGGTTTCTTTTCAGGTGTATCACCCTGGGCCTGTTTCCAGAGGCCTTAATTATTTTTTTAGGTCCTATAGAGGTCCTTTCTTTTGTCTCCCCCACCACCCCTTCATTTTTGTGAGGCCTACACATACTTTTCTTTACTGTTTTCTTGAAATTTAATAAACTACAAACTCATCTATTCACTGTCATTGATTTAATATGACTTTAACTGATATCATAATGGAATTTAGCCGGGACAGCCTTACAGAGTCGCACCGCTTTGTGTTGCGTTGCTTCGCGTCGTGTTGCATCTCGTCGAGGTCTGTCTGATCCCAAAACTCAGTTTACCCACCTCTAATTTTACCACTACAGCACTGATGTCAAGACTCAGTCATTTAAAATCTTTCTGTTCACTTACATCAGATGTGTTATTGTTTACTGCATCAGATGTGTTATTGATACAATTATTCTTCCTACCATTTTTTTTTGGCCAACTTTTAGGGACATTGGAAACAGATTGAGGCCCTCTTTCTTGTTCAAAATGAACAATATATTGTTTTATAATCCCGGCTTCATAACATCGCAAATAGTGAACTAATAAAGTTACCTATGTTCTTTCTTCTTTCGGCGATTTTTTAATATCCCACGTAGATAGAACGAATCACATTGCGACCTTTTGCATACTAATCAGGTGGAGTTAACATTTTCTCACCCAGGATCCCGGCCACAGCCAAAGCTCCGATGCTGAGCAAGCGAGTAGGAGAGAAGGAAAGTAAAGTGATCGAGCAAGTGACCGCACAAGTGTAAATCTCGGACCGGCTTTTACTCGAAAGGTAAAAGAGGTTTAAAAAAAATGAGAGGACTTGCCGAGCTGGTCTTCTTGCTGTTGGACTAAAATGTATTAACTAGCTGGCTTGCTATGTCTTGTGTTGTAGCGCTTGCGTGATGTTTGACTGTGTTAGCACAGTCATCGACTAGTTTCTGATCAGAAGCATAGTCAGCCCATTTCGACAGAGGTTTAGCCGCTGGCGATACATCTAGAGGTGATGTTGGCGAACCTGCTAGATGGCACATGTGCGCAGGTGATTGTGATGTTAAACGACGGCGTTATAACATCGTTTTGTTTGTGGTTAATTAAACGACGGGGTTATAAAAGCTTTTTGTTTGTGGTTAGCACGTCCCTTTGTATTACACCTGGCAAGATTCTTGCATAAAGAACCGCTGTTGTAATAATCCAAACCACATACACAATTATCCATGGATGAATTATACCACTTGAACAACATAAAGAACCGCTGTTGTAACAATCCAAACCCCATACACCATTATCCGTGCGTTAATTATACCACTTGAGCAAACTAATGCAGGGTTTGCAGTTGGAGAATGAGTGAATGAACGAAGACAACAAGCAAGAAGGGAATTAAAGCGAGTTAATTATGTATCTATGTAAACTCTATGGTAGTCTGACAGAACAGGGCACTCATGGTGGTTGCTATGGTGGTTGCTATGCTTGTTCTACATGTTCTCCCTATCTGTATGTGATTTGTTTATGTTGTGTCTGAGTTGTATAAACTGTATAAGATACTGGATGTCCTTAAATCCCCCCCTCGGGATTAATAAAGTATCCATCCATCTATCTATCTATCTATCTGCTATCCTCTCTTCTCTGCATGAGTCTACCTCGGTCTCCCCTCCTCTTCTCATCTCATTATATTCCATCCCACTGTCCATCTTTTTACTGGCTATACTAGCCCATTGCACAGACTGTACTATTTATATCACTTTGCACTATCCTCTCACACACAAGCACAAGTACTCTATCTTTGCACTATCCACACAAGCACATGAACACCATCTCTCTGCACTCTTTGCACTACTTTCCTCGTGGACATCAACACTGACACAATCAATGCACACTGTAATATCTGTTTAATATCTGTATACACCCCACTCCCTGTGAACATGTTCTCCCTATGTGTATTGTTTTTTCTACTGTGATTTGTGTATGTATGTTTGTGAGTTAAGTTAAGTGTATAAGCTACTGGATGACCTAAATTTCCCTCGGGATTAATAAAGTATCCATCTATCTATCTATCTATCTATCTATCTATCTAGCGTGCTGGTCAGTCATGGTGGTTGTTGGTCAGTCATGTTGATTGCTATGCTTGTTGCTAGGGCGTTACAAAGAGTGTTAAGATCCAGTGCAATCCTGGGATGTGCTATGGTTTGGCTGTTGGTGTTTCACAGTCAAATAAACCATTCTTGCTTGAAACTGTCTGGACTTGAGAGCTTTCTTTTTTGAATATTTTCTGTTACGTTGTGTTTTAGTGACGTGGTGGTGCAAAGACTAGAAAAATTAGCTATGGCAGGTTTCAGACTGTTTATGTGTGTGTGTGTGTGTGTGTGTGTGTGTGTGTGTGTGTGTGTGTGTGTGTGTGTATCCCTGAGGCTTGGGAAGACACACTTCTTTTCAACACATTTACATATGACACTACAACTGGACAGAAAACTAAAAACACACTTGCTATCTGCTGAAAGAGGTATGGAACAGACAACTGATTTGAAATAATACATGGACATGAAATACCCAGTGACTCCCCACACCATGTTCCTGGACAGACTCTCTCCAGGGCAGTTCCAGAATGGTGCTGTATTAGTTCCAGAATGGTGCTGTATTAGTTCCAGAATGGTGCTGTATTAGTTCCAGAATGGTGCTGTATTAGTTCCAGAATGGTGGTGTATTAGTTCCAGAATGGTGCTGTATTAGTTCCAGAATGGTGCTGTATTAGTTCCAGAATGGTGCTGTATTAGTTCCAGAATGGTGCTGTATTAGTTCCAGAATGGTGGTGTATTAGTTCCAGAATGGTGCCTCACCATAACCCAATCATGATGCTGATCAGTCAGATAGTAAAAAAGAAAATGATGTCCTTTATCCTTTCCTAACTGCTTTTCATGAGGACTTAGGAAAAGACAATGAGAGAACCCAACTGCACTTACATTAGGCTACATAGTTATTTGACGGCAGATGTTATTGACATGGGTCTTTAGATGTTGTTGCCACAATGTGGGACGACATCATCTCCTTTTCTTTGGTAAAGGATGGTCCAGTGTACCCTATGCTAAAGGAGATCAGAAAGGAAGCACTGAAGCACCTTTTCTAAGCATTTACAGAATTCTATCAGCTCTTCCAATGGCTTATCACTTGGGACAATTCTTCAGGGTCTGCCTTCTGTGTTTAAACCAGATCTTGCAATGGCTGTGTGAATGCGCTGGTGTTTTGTAAGATTTCCCTTATGAGTAAAACTCTTTCCACACAGAGTACAGTGGTATGGCCTCTCTCCTGTGTGAATGCGCTGGTGTTTTTTAAGATTTCCCAAAATATTAAAACTCTTGCCACACAGAGTACAGTGGTACGGCCTCTCTCCTGTGTGAACACGCTGGTGTAGTTTGAGACTTCCCTCTTGAATAAACCTCTTGTCACACTGAGTACAGTGGTACGGCCTCTTTCCTGTGTGAATGCGCTGATGTTGTTTGAGACTTCCCTCTCGAGTAAAACTCTTGCCACACTGAGTACAGTGGTACGGCCTCTCTCCTGTGTGAGTGCGCTGGTGTTCTTTGAGAATTCCCTCTCGAGTAAAACTCTTGCCACACTGAGTACAGTGGTACGGCCTCTCTCCTGTGTGAGTGCGCTGGTGTTCTTTGAGACTTCCCTCTCGAGTAAAACTCTTGCCACACTGAGTACAGTGGTACGGCCTCTCTCCTGTGTGAGTGCGCTGGTGTAGTTTGAGATTTCCCTCTTGAGTAAAACTCTTTCCACACAGAGTACAGTGGTACGGCCTCTCTCCTGTGTGAGTGCGCTGGTGTACTTTGAGACTTCCCTTTTGAGTAAACCTCTTGCCACACAGGGCGCAGCAGTAAGGCCTCCTTCCTGTGTGACCATATTGATGAAGCCTGAACTGAGTCCAAAAGTGGAAGGTTTTGTCACACACAGAACAGGAGTAGTTTTTGCATTTCTCTTTCTCTGTTCCCGAGATGGAGGGGGATGCTGGGAACTCCGGGGATGAGGCAGATGATCGTTTTCCTGTTTAACAAAAAAATAATCAAATGAGAAGAAACAGACACATAAACATCAACAACTTTCTTACATCAAGTTATCTGTGGAGAGATGCTGTATACAAATATGCTGGAGTTCTGATTCTCTTATGGGTCTCGGGCTGAGTGTGTTTTTATAGGTGTGTGTTTGTGTGTTTGTGTGTGTGTGTGTGTGTGTGTGTGTGTCTGATCTCTTACGGGTCTCTGGCTGTTCTGTATGGTTCTCTTCGTCCTTCCTTTGCCGTCCTTGTGTCCTGGAGTAGTCCACCAACACCACTGACACACTCCTTAACCGGGCCAGAGACATGGGGTCTGTGGGGGACAGGTCTGTTTTGGAGCAGAGGACTGGACACAGAGACATGGGGTCTGTGGGGGACAGGTCTGTTTTGGAGCAAAGGACAAGAGGTATGCTGGATTTGTCCTCCTGTTCCTAAAACACATTGAGGAAGGGAGAAATACAAGTTACCAGTTTATTAGGTACACCTAGCGAAAACTAATGCGGTCTAATAAAACAGTCCTGCAATAAACCCCCCTTCAGGATTGTTTTAAACGTTCAGTTTATGTTGAAACAGTTTAAGAGAGGTAGCCATTCAATTCTATGATCATTTTGGAGATTGTAGTTTGTTGTGCTGTTTAACTGCACTGAATTGAACAAAAAAATGTTTCTTATAATTTAGCCTAGCCTCACTGATTGAAATGGGGTGGCTAAATAATAGAAAGACATGTCATTGCACATGTCAACACAAACTGCAGTTTCCAAAAAGAGCACACAGTTGAAATAACAGCTCTCTAAATTAGTTTACACAAATTCTAAATATTATAACCTTCATGAAGCTAAGATCTATTGCGTGTATCAGACTGCATTAGTTTGGGCAGTGTTCCTAATAAACTGCCAGTGAGTGTGTCAATCTATATATGCGGGAAATTACCTCATTAACTCAGCTCTCAAAAACTCCCCAAATGCGTTAGAAATACCGACGGTTCCTAAAATCATTGTTTAAAGCAGCACTAAGGAGTTTTTGGCTTGGAGCTCCCCCTAGCGGTGAAACCTGTTGAAATTTGCTTTCCTCGTTTATGACAAACTAGCGAGTCAACAACTTTGCTAACACAGTCAAATATCAAGCAAGTGCAAGACAAAGCAGGACAGCAAATAAACGACTTACTAAACCAGCAGAAAGATGGCTAGCTCTGAATCGAAATCGCTACCCGATCCTAGTCGCGCATGCTCAGACACAAAGGACCGGGCGGCTCCAGAACCCCTACAGACCCCCGATGGCAATGGCGGAGAGGCCATTCTCCATATTAAAAGGAATTGTAGCGGCACAATTATTTTCATGCTGTTATTTTAAGGGAGAATTGTTACATAGTGTTACTTTAAGCTCTAAGTTCAAGTTCCTAAGGTCAGCAAGATCAGATATGGGTTCAGTGCTATTAGCATTAGCATGTCAGATGATATGGGTTTAGTGCTATTAGCATTAGCATGTCAGATGATGTGGGTTCAGTGCTGTTAGCATTAGCATGTCAGATGATATGGGTATAGTGTTATTAGCTTTAGCTTTGTTAGCATTTAGTGTTTACAAAAAGTACTGTACAGTACCTGCATCAGTTCAGTTTTTATGTCTTCAGCTGGGGGGGGGGTCTGTTCGGTCCCGGGGTCAGCTCTGTCTGCAAAAACAGAAGAGTAGACACTTACATTTGCATTTATTTATTCATACTTTAATCTGTAGCTGCTTACAGAACAGAACCTGCTAATGCCAATAAAACACTAAACCCACATCATCTGACATGCTAATGCTAATAACACTAAACCCACATCATCTGACATGCTAACGCTAATAACACTAAACCCACATCATCTGACATGCTAACGCTAACAACACTAAACCCACATCATCTGACATGCTAATGCTAATAACACTAAACCCACATCATCTGACATGCTAACGCTATTAACACTAAAACCAAACATGATAGATTTGTAACTGGAAGTCCTGCCCTGTAGTATAAAGAACCAATCAATGACTTACCTCCACACACACACAAAGTGTATACATATAGTGTGTGTGTGTGTGTGTGTGTCTGTGTGTGTTTGTGTGTGTGTCTGTGTGTGTATGTGTGTTTGTAACTCTTTCCACCCCAGCACTCCTCACCAGGCTGATTGTACTCATCTCCATCATCAGCATCTTCTTCTTTAATCCCAGAAACAGGAGCCTCCAGCAGCCTCTGAGCATCAGCTGAGACCAGCGTGTGAGACGAGACCAGCAGCCTCTGAGCATCAGCTGAGACCAGCGTGTGAGACGAGACCAGCGGACTTTCAGCACTGGATGAGACAGGCAGACTATGATGAGACGATAACACCAGTGGACTCTGGGCATCAGACGAGACCAGTGGTTCTGACCAGACCAGTGACTCCTGAGCTGTTGTCATCTGGTCTGATTGGAGAGGAGAGCTGTAACTCTCCATTGGCTGAAAAACACATATCAGACGTTAGAATGTGTGTGTGTGAGTGTGTGTGTGTGTGTGTGTATGCGTGCGTGCATGTTTAAAACTTCAAAAACTTTACATTTTAAACGTGTTCCCTTCTTTAAAGTCTCCATAAAAAATGAATGGTTAGAGCAAAAACCAGAAAACTATTTGGGGAATTCCAGAAATCAATGGGTATTATCAATATAATAAGAATAGGCTGTTAATACGAATAAAAATAAGAGGGAATTTGTTCATATATCTCTTGCTGCATGAGGCCCTATTTATTAATATGTGTGTGTGTGTGTGTGTGTGTGTGTGTGTGTGTGTGTGTGTGTACCTCATCCTTGAACTGGCTTTCCCCACCCTGCAGCGACTCATTCACATCCTGAATTGTCCTATAGGGATCAGAGATTGCAGGGGTCAGAGTTCAAAAGTCAAATGTGCAAGGATGATGGTCAAAGTTCATCGTCAAGAACTATCAAACTAGAGTGCTCCATAAAGCAAAATATAATCCCTGATATAAATATTACCAAAATACCATCCCTGATATAAATACTACCAAAATATCATCCCCGATATAAATATCACCAAAATATAATCCCTGATATAAATATCACCCAAATATAATCCCTGATATAAATATTACCAAAATATAATCCCTGATATAAATATTACCAAAATACCATCCCTGATATAAATATTACCAAAATATAATCCCTGATATAAATATTACCAAAATATCATCCCCAATATAAATATTACCAAAATATAATCCCCGATATAAATATTACCAAAATATAATCCCTGATATAAATATTACCAAAATATCATCCCTGATATAAATATCACCAAAGGGAATAAAGCAGAAGAGTACTAAGGGAAAGGGCATTATAAGGCATACATATGGGTGTGTGTGAGTGTGTGTATGTGTGTGTGTGTGTGTACCTACACCCAATTTGCTGGCTGTGTGTGTGTGTACCTACACCCAATCTGCTGGCTGTGTGTGTGTGTATGTGTGTATAACTCGTGTCCGTGCGTGCGTGTCTCTGTGTGTGTGTTAGTGTGTGTACCTATGATTGCTCTGCTGTCTTCGCAGCTGCTGATGCAGGTCCCTTAGTTCATTCTTCAGGAAAGCCACAGTCTGTATAAACACACACATGTTAACTACACATTCATACAAACACACATTAAATCACACACACATTAATCACATATACCTTGTTGGCTTGTGTCAGTGAGTTGCCTTTTTCCTTAGTCACACACACACACACACACACACACACACAGTGATGTGTTTGAGAGGGAGAGTAGAGCTGAACCATAGCATTTAAATCAGCAGTGCTGATCTAGTGCCAGATATTTTAATGTAATTCTAGCAGCTACAGGGAACCAGTGAAGGGTGACCAGCAGTGGAGTTACATGACACACACACACACACACACACACACCTGGGTGGCTTGTGACAGTGAGTTTTCTTTTTCCTTAGTCTCACACACACACACACACACACACACACACACACACACACACACACACACACACACACATCTGGTTGGCTTGTGTCAGTGAGTTGTCTTTTTCCTTAGTTACACACACACACACACACACACACACACACCTGGTTGGCTTGTGACAGTGAGTTGTCTTTTTCCTCCAGGTGTTTCTGTAGTTCATCGTTCTTCAGCTTCAGCTGTCGGTTTGACTCAGCCTGCTCCGCCAGACTCCGCCCAGTCTCCACCTCCTTCTCTTCTAGACGGCGAATCAACACGCAGAGCTCCTGGTTCCTACCTACTTCATGCTAATAAACACACACACACACACACACACACACACACACACACACAACACATGTTAACATAGACACACACACCAAACTTATGAACATTCACACACAGTGATGGAGATAATTTGCAAACACTGTTAATTACTTAAGAATGTATGAGTCATGTGCTTATGAAAGCAGAAACATGGCTTTTCTGTGTTTCTGCGTGTGTGTAACTTAGAATATTAGGTGCCACTTAGTCTGCACATGTACAAGAGCATGTTTAGACCAGAGGTGATAAGAAGGTACGAACTGTGCTTCTTCCGACCTTGTAAAACTTCCATCCTTGCCTCAAGCGTCAGAAATCCACCACGTGGTTTTCCCTGCTGAACGCTCAACTTCTGTCTACCGTAATTTCCGGACTATAAACCGCTACTTTTTTCCCACGCTTTGAACCTCGCGGCTTAAACAACGACGCGGCTAATTTATGGATTATGATACCTGTGACTGTATACGGTGGCTTTGTGTTTACGGTGGCTTTGTGGAGCTAGGATGCTAGCATGGATGCAGCCGCATGGATGCTTAGCTCCACGCGATTTCTCAGTATCTCAATAACTTAACTAATGTCAAAATAACCACAGTCTACCGGCGTAGACAGAACACAACTCAAAACAGTTTACAACAATACAAATCCAGTCTTTTCAAGTTCTTTAGCTCATTGGTTTCAAACTTAGCGTCTTTCTTCTATCTCACTGTCTTCAATCTAACGTTCTAGCTTCTGATTGACTCTTGCAACTGTGCTCTCTTAAAGCAACAGTGCACTTATCGTAACTGGCTGCACCTGCGGCTTATAGACATGTGCGGCTTATTTATGTTAAAAATAATTATATTTAAAAAATTCAGTGGGTGAGGCTTATATTCAGGTGCGCTCAATAGTCCGGAAATTACGGTATATAAATCTTGTGCGATGTGTTTATCATGGCTTCACTTTCAGCCTTGTGCTGGGAGTGAGCCCGATTGCAATTGTTGTTTGTCTAATAAATATACTTATATGCAGCTCCGGAGTCCTGAGGTAACTAGGGTGAATTTTCACCTAACACACACACACACACACGCATGTACACATACAACACATATTAACATAGACAAGCACACCAAATTTATGAACATTCCCACACACACACACACAGTCAGAGCCTGTGTGTGTGTGTGTGTGTGTGTGTGTGTGTGCAGTGGCGTAACGTAGTAACGACGGGCCCAGGTGCAAGATATTATGACGGGTCCCCCTAGTGACGCTAAAAAAACAAATCGTAGCGTTCCCTACTTCCACAACCGCGTCTAAAAAAAACGTTAATCAAAGGTGTTTGTTATCGATATAAATAGTGTTTAATTAATCAACCTTACATATTTCAGAAGTGATTGGTGTGTACACAATGAACTAAGTCTTGTTTGACTCTCAGCAGGAACATTTCTTACCGTAACAATTGTTAACTGTTGCATGGTTGCTGACACACCACTGAGGGCAGAAACAGCGATTCTGATCCCAGCTGAACTGCTGCACTGCTGACTCCGTGCGCTGGCGACTAGTTGACGGCAATTCAAAAGCCAAAATAATCTAATTTAGGCAGCTTTGCCGCCTTCTCCTCCTGTTCTTTTTTCTCTTGCCCTTTTCTACTTCCACTCTTGTGCTTAAAAGGCATTGTTACGAGTAAAGTTGTGCTGTGCAGTGCTCAACGAGCTAGGTTATCAGACCTTCAGACCTAGGTTATCAGAATTGGTTTAACTATAGCGTATTGTATTGTCACATGATCAAATAGAGACTTGACATTGGACAACAACATACATATTACCCAGCAATTATCATTGCTAATCACAAAAATACCAAAGAAAATAAGAACTTATTCATTTAATTGAATAGTGTTTTGATAGTTTATATAGTGTATGTAGGATAAGCATATGATTTTGTTATAAATTGCTACTTTTTCCCAAAAAATAATCACAACCATGACTGAGCTAATTTTGCCCTTTCAGGTGTATATATAGCATTTGACACTTTTATCGTTCTTAAAATAGCACGCATTTGAACATAAGCAGACCCGAGACAATTTGACGCTGTACAGGGATTGAGGGTGGGCCCGCTATGCAACCTTCGCTGATAGGGGGCCCGTTAATATACGCGTGTATATCTTTGGGCTCGGCTACGGGCCCCGACACCTCACGGGCCCAGGTGCAGCCGCACCTGCTGCACCCCCTATAGCTACGCCCCTGTGTGTGTGTGTGTGAACCTGTATCTTACCTGTAATGCATATGTGATGAATTGAGTGGCCTTCTCCAGGTCGAGGCAGGCTTGCTTGTGACTCATCATGTCAATATGCTGAGTAATTTCATCCATCTACACACATATAAACACACATCAACACACACACACACATCAACACACACACACACACACACACACACACACACACACACAAACACTTTAAGTGCTGTTCAGATTCTGATGAAAATCAAGCAAACAGACAGACGTTCACAAACTGAATTTAAAGATTAAAGTAAAACTTGACGGCAATTTTCAATACGCTAGAAGATGATTAAATCAGCGATGGTGATGTAGCCTATCAAAACTCGTTATTGCGTTATTGCATCTATGCGCACGGAGGGAGAAGGTAGCTTCACAAAGTTTGATCTACTCGTCTGTGACTAGACCATAGGTCAGAGAAGTCTGAGATTCTCATATCCAAATTAACATCGACATCAGACACCTCTTCAAAGCCACGTTAACAAGTGTAATTTCTGTCTATCTTACACAGTAAATCTGCAAACAGAAAAATTGTTAGCGGTCAACAAGAGACGTTCGTCATTACCGTTAGACAATGTAACTGAGGTGGAATAAGGCTCAAATCAATACAACTCAAAACACAACCTCTCTAATTAAATGAGAAAACAGATGCATTCTTAAAAAGGAAGAAGGCGAATCTAGTACCATCAAACTAAGAATACGTTTTTATCAGAAAATCCGAACAAACCGGTAACGCCAACATACCGTCTCTCCCTCAGAATCCAACTGCAACGTGCTTCGGGCATCGGGTGTTTTGCGCGGTAAAAGTTTGTCATCGGTCAGTTTCTGCATTATGTCATGTAGCCTACGAGGTTAACATACTCATTTCGCAATTACATTAAACACTGCGCCTTGTCAGCTTTCTCTGTTCAGACAAAAATGTTCATACACTCAACACAACTTTCCCTGCCGAAGACCTTGTGAGCTACCAATAGCTATCTGTTTTGACCAAGTTTACGATATCCACGTAGTTCGTAAGCTGAAGACTGAAGGAAAAGATGATTAAGGCGGTTAGTATTCTAAAATATTTGCTGAAGGTATAAAGATTTGTTTAGTTGGTCTTCCTTCAGGAGAGCAGTGATTCTTCTTCAGCGATTAAAGCTTTCGACGGATTTAGTCAATCCTACAGTCTTACTGCCCTCTAGCGTGCCGGATGGGAATAAAAACACATTTCTGAACTTTTCTGAAGCCTGAATGTTTTTCCCATTCGTCTATGAAAGCAACTCTCAACATTCATTTTTCAACATGCCTGTTTAATCACTCCATTACCTTTAGGTAACATGCATGTCTATGTACTGTTTAATGTGATTATTATCATTTTGAGATCTTACTGCAATGTAAAAGTCAATTTGTGAATTGATTACAATGTTTATACCCATGCACACACAGAAACAATAATGCTCAATACAGACACAATACAATCAAAATGCAGAATTTCTGTTTCAAAACTCCTGCATTTAGGATAAAAGTACATTTCCTCATATTGCGTGTGAGTGTGTGTATCTAAATGTTATATCAAGGTGTCAAGGAGTCTTGGGGAGACTTTATCACAAATACATGGTACAAACATATTCATTAACATATTTTCATTCCTTATACGGTAAAGTGAGTTTTTAAAGGGAAATAAAACCTGCTTTTCCATCTTTGTGTGTGTGTGAGTGTGTGTGTGTATCAATAATAAATCTAAGTGTCAAGGCCACAGGTCTGGGGTCAGAACCTTCTTTTCCATCTTTGTGTTCACCTAAAATGAGGCCATTTCCACTGGCGTGCTTTGGTGTCTTTTCACACAATTCAATATGGAATCAGTCCAACATATTTACTCTAGTCTATATTACGCAATCACCCCAACATATTTACTCTAGTCTATATTACACAATCACCCCAACATATTTACTCTAGTCTATATTACACAATAACCCCAACATATTTACTCTAGTCTATATTACGCAATCACCCCAACATATTTACTCTAATCTATATTACGCAATCACCCCAACATATTTACTCTAGTTCATATTATGCAATACAAATTTACATTTAATGGTTAAGGTTTATTTGGAAATTATATGTATTACAATGCAAAGTATATGGTAATCTGAGATTCAAAACTTTCTGAATTTAGAACAAAAGTACCTGTGTATGGTGTGTATGGTGTGTATGGTGTGTATGTGTGTGTATATGTGTGTATATGTGTGTATATGTGTGTGTGTGTGTATATGTATGTGTGTGTGTGTGTGTGTGTGTGTGTGTGTGTGTGTGTGTATGGTGTGTGTATGTGTGTGTGTGTGTGTGTGTGTGTGTGTATCCCAGAGCTCTTACTGTGTTGACCCCGGATCTGTATTCTGAGCCTTGGGAAGACACACTTCTTCTCAACACATTGACATATGACATTACAACTGGACAGAAAACTAAAAACTTGCTATCTGCTGAAAGAGGTATGGAAACAGACAACTGATTTGAAATAATACATGGACATGAAATACCCAGTGACTCCCCACACCATGTTCCTGGGCAGACTCTCTGGGCAGTTCCAGAATGGAGCTGCATTAGTTCCAGAATGGCGCTGTATTAGTTCCAGAATAGTGCTGTTTTAGTTCCAGAATGTTGCTGTATTAGTTCCAGAATAGTGCTGTATTAGCTTCCTTTCCTTAGGAAAAGACAACCACGGCAATGAGAGAACCCAATTGCACTTACACTAGGCTAGTTATGTGTTATGTGACGATGAATGTTATTGACGGTGGATTTATTAGATGTTGTTGCCACAATGAATTGTGGGGACGGCATCATCTCCTTTTCTTTCGTAAAGGATGGTCCAGTGTACCCTATGCTAAAGGAGATGAGAAAGGAAGCACTGAAACACCTTTTCTAAGCATTTAGAGAATTCTACCAGCCCTTATCATGGCTGCCATATCAATAAATCTGGGTTATTTCACTCAGAAATCTTAAATAAACCGTATTAGACCACAGCCAGTTCCAGAATGGTGCTCGATACACACACACACACACACACACACACACACACACACACACACACACACACACACACACACACACACACACACACACTTCAGCCACTCGGGATAGGTCTGTGTTTACGCAGTTCTGTCCACACTGAGTGAACTGATACAGCCTCTCTCAAGTGTGAATGTGCTGATGTGTTTAAAGATTTCCCTTTTGATTGAAACTCTTTCCAGACTGAGTGCATTGATAAGGCTTCTCTCTTGAATGAATGCGCTGGTGACGTTTGAGTTTTCCAACGTCAGAGAAACTCTTACCACACTGAGTGCAGTTGTACGGCTTCTCTCCTGTGTGAATGCGCTGGTGTTTTTTGAGATTCCCCTCTAGATTAAAGCTCTTGCCACACTGAGTGCAGTTGTACGGCCTCTCTCCTGTGTGAATGACATGATGTAGTTTGAGATGTCCCTCTCGAGTAAAGCTCTTGCCACACTGAGTGCAGTTGTACGGCCTCTCTCCTGTGTGAATGAGATGATGTAGTTTGAGATGTCCCTCTCGAGCAAAGCTCTTGCCACACTGAGTGCAGTTGTACGGCTTCTCTCCTGTGTGAATGCGCTGGTGTTTTTGGAGATTCCCCTTTAGAGCAAAGCTCTTGCCACACTGAGTGCAGTTGTACGGCTTCTCTCCTGTGTGAATGAGATGATGTAGTTTGAGATGTCCCTCTAGAGTAAAGCTCTTGCCACACTGAGTGCAGTTGTACGGCTTCTCTCCTGTGTGAATGAGCTGATGTCGTTTGAGATGTCCCTGTCGAATAAAGCTCTTGCCACACTGAGTGCAGTGGTGCCGCCTCTGTCTTGTGTGGATGCGCTGATGCAGCTTGAGCAGGGAGCTGAAGCCTTCGTCACACAGAGGGAAGGAGAATATTCTGGATTCCTCTGTGGAAGAGGCGGAGAAGGCAGCAGTCTGCTGGGTGCAGCTGAATGTAGGGGTCCCACAGGAGGCAACAGAGGATGAGGTACAAGGCTCCTTCCATTTCACTGGGAACACACACACACACACACACACACACACACGTATGAATGTTAGCGTCATTGGTGTTAGTCATTTTAGTCTCAGTGTCAACGGGCATTTGGGTTCAGAGAAGGGTTAGGGTTCAGGGTACAGGGAAGGCTAACTTTACGTTGCACACATTCGCTAAAAGCTTACCATGAATGGTCTTGGCTACAAAAAAGGTTCATACATAAGCTAAGCTGCTAATGGTCTTGGCTATGAAATAGGTTCACATATAAGCTAAACTGCTAAGATGCTAATGGTCTTGGCTATGAAATAGGTTCATACATAAGTTAAGATGCTAATGGTCTTGGCTATGAAATAGGTTCACACATAAGTTAAGATGCTAATGTCTTGGCTATAAAATAGGTTCATACATCAGCTAAACTGCTAAAGATACTAATGGTCTTGGCTTTGAAATAGGTTCACACATAAGCTAAACTGCTAAGATGCTAATGGTCTTGGCTATGAAATAGGTTCACACATAAGCTAAACTGCTAAGATGCTAATAGTCTTGGCTATGAAATAGGATCACACATAAGCTAAACTGCTAAGATGCTAATGGTCTTGGCTATGAAATAGGTTCACACATAAGGAGGCAGCTGAGGATGAGGTACACGCCACTTTCCTCACTCACTCACACTCACACACACACACACTCGCACACTCACTCACACACTCACTCACACACACACTCACACACTCACACACACACACACATTGTTAGAGCTATTGGTTTTCATTAAAAAAAGTACCACACACATCCCACCAGAGGCATAACCTTAAACATGAAAAACAGTGTGTGTGTGTGTGTGTGTGTGTGTGTGTGTGTGTGTGTGTGTGTGTGTGTGTGTGTGTGTGTGTGTGTGTGTGTGTGTGTGTGTGTGTGTGTGTGTGTGTGTGTGTGTGTGTGTGTGTGTGCGCGCGAGTCAGTGAGTGAGTGATTCCTTACGGGTCTCGGGCTGTACTCCATCCGTGTTCTTCTCTTCTCTTTGTGTTCTACAGCAGTCCACCAACTCCACAGTCACCCCCATGAGCTGGGCCAGAACCACGGGGTCCATCTTGGAGTCGAGGGCTGGAGCCATGTTGGACTGGTCCTCCTCTTCCTGAAACACACATAAGAAGGGAGGATGCAAACACTGGCAATGAGCAAATGTTGTCAAGGGAACATTCGCTTTTGCATGCAGTGCCTTACTGTTGATGTCTGATAATGTGGCCTCAACATTTAATTAGCTGTAGCTTTAGCTTGTCTGATGAAATGGGTTTGCCTTGTTTTTAGCTTTAGCTTGTCTTGATCTGGTTTTACACCTTTATTAGCATTAGCTTGTCTGATGTAGTTTTAGAGTTTTATTAGCATTAGCATTAGCTTATCTGATGTAGTTTTACACCTTTATTAGCATTAGCATTAGCTTATCTGATGTCGTTTTAGAGTTTAATTAGCATTAGCATTGGCTTGTTGCATTTACAGGTATACTAGCATTAGCTTGTCTGAAATGGAATTACAGTTATATTAGCATTAGCTTATCTGATGTAGTTTTAGAGTTTTAATAGCATTAGCATTAGCTTATCTGATGTAGTTTTAGTGCTTTAATAGCATTAGCATATCTGATGTAGTTTTAAAGTTGTATTAGCATTAGCATAGCTTGTCTGATATGGAATTACAGGTATATTAGCATTAGCTTGTCTGATATGGAATTACAGTTATATTAGCATTAGCTTATCTGAATAAAATGGAATACTTTTAAGAAGTTGTATTACTATATTGTGCATAACCTTCAAAGACTGTACCTGTATCAGTTCAGTTTTAATGTCTGCAGCTGAAGAGAGGGTCAGTTCTGTTCCAGGGTCAGTTCTCTCTTCTGGGGGAATAAAAGACACTTACAGTTACACTCACTCTTTCGGCAGACACCCTCTGGGAAGTGCTTTTATCTGAAGGGGCCTCCAGCACAATACAGATGTATTTCAGTTCTGTCCACTGCAGAAACAGGGGACCACCTTGCAGGCCTTTATAGCCACGCCCAAGCAGTGCCCACTAATTAAGTACTTGTGGATCAGGTGGGCTAAATGAGTACTGTGACGTGAGAAGGCAAATCCACCTCACTCGAGCAGGACCAGAAGAGGCCACCAGGGGGCTTCTTCCTTCACACTAACTGAGTACAAGTTACAGTGCAGGTGTGTTTTTATTCTCGTCATCCTCCACTGTTATACAAAAAAATATCAAAATTTAAATAAAAAAAAAATACCCCCAATATAGATTTATCATTCATCAGTGTGTGTTCCTTGGATATCAAACTCAGTGTGTGTGTGTGTGTCTGTGTGTGTGTGTGTGTAGCTCTTTTAACCCCAGCACTCCTTACCAGGCTGACTGTACTCTCCATATCCATATCCATCATCAGCATCAGCATCAGCATCATCGTTTTCTTTAATCCCAGAGACTGGAGCCTCCAGCAGCTTCTGGCCATCAAACGAGACCGGCGTGTGAGACGATACCGGCGTGTGAGACGAGACCGGCGAACTCTGGCCATAAAACGAGACCGGCCGAGAAAAGACCGTCAGACTCTGACCATTAGACATGTGTGTGAGCAGATTTGTGTGTGTGTGTATGTATATATATGTATGTATGTGTGTGTGTGTGTGTGTGTGGAGATGCGTGTGTGTGTATGAATGTGTGTGTGAGCAGATGTGTGTGTGTGTATGTATATATGTATGTATGTATGTATGTGTGTACAGTGGTGGCCAAAATTATTAGAACACTTGGCATATTTAAGAGGTTTCAGTTGTTTTTGTTGAATTGGCCATTAAAATACCCTTAAAACAAATAAAATATCTACAGTCATCATTATGCTCTATAAACCATAGAATAGGGTCATCATAACGAAATTTAGAGCATGTGTGTGTGTGTGTGTGTGTGTGTGTGTGTGTGTGTGTGATTGTCACCACGCTCTCTCTTCGCTACAGTGTGTGTTTGTCTTACCTGTAACACTTGTGTGATGAATTGAGTGGCCTTCTCCAGGTCGATGCAGGCTTGCCTGGGACTCACGTCCATATGTTGAGCAATCTCGTCCATGTCCAGGTCCATCTACACACACACACACACACACACACACACACACACCAAATCATCAAAATAAAAGGATTTCAAAGGTTAGACACACACACACACACACACAATAATACTAACAATAACAATAGGTTTCCTCCTTACGGAGGAATCCTAATTAAAGAAGCTGGTTTTGCTTTTTTCACAAGGAAGTCAAACCTCAACAGTGGCCTTTGCAGCTATCTGTGCAGCCCATCTTTTCTTGGCTGCTGTCGATCGCTTGCTGGATTGTGGCATCTAAAAGCACATGAAAAAAGCATCAAACACTATACAATGTAACATACCACATGTTGAAGAGGTTGGGTGTTGGCTCAAGAGTGGGGTTTAGTGGTCACCATGGAATGTTGATAAGAACACTAAAACAAGGCACAGGCATTCTTCATTTATTTTACTATAATAACTTTGGGTTTGTATATGTTTGTTTGTCTGTGTGGTTTAAAACAAAACAAATATACAAACTATTAAAGTTTGTATAAAAAGAGGAATTATTTACTGTGTCGTCTCAGTTACACTATCAAAGCTTGGAAATACTGTGACTTGCTAACGTAAGGAAATGGCTTTTAGAACATAACATTTAATAATTATGTCAGTGAATCAAACGGCTGCAAGACCCAGTGAAATGTTAAATACAGCTAACGGACATTAGTTAGCTACAACATTGGCTAACTCAACTTCGATGGGCTATTCTCAGAATCTGCAAGCTGGCCAGTGCAAGGAACATGGCATTTTATTTACCTACATACACATTTCCTTGCAAAAGTATTCAGACTCCTTGAAAATGTCTTCTAAATTACAAATGATACTCAGATACATTTTTATGCTGAAAAGCAAAGGGAGACTTTTCATTTGTGAGTAAATATTTCGAAGAAACTAGAAATATGCTACTAGCCAAACTAACCACAAAATGGCTACTAAGACACATTTCTTCAAGCCAAGGACCAAGGGTGGGGGCTTGGTCAGCCCACAATCTCATGAAATGTTGTGTGTGCGTCTCGCCAAGCTCGCGCGCGTGTCAAGGGAAAGGCTGAGTGTGTGTGAGCATGTGGAGCACGCGCGCTGAAGAGCATTTACATTACATTTAGTCATTTTGCAGACGCTTTTATCCAAAGCGACTTACAATGTATACACATTTTACATTTTACACTGATGGCACACTGCACATCAGGAGCAATTAGGGGTTCAGTGTCTTGCTCAAGGACACTTCAACAGGGAATCGAACTAGCAACCTTCTGATTACTAAACGACTTCTTTTACCTCCTGTACCACTGTCTACCCTAGAGCAGAGGGAGACATTACATTGGAAATCACCCTAGCAATTAGCCAAGCATGCATGTTTCAAATATTCACAAAAAATCTACTTTTCATCTTAGCCAACTTTTTTTCAGATTTGTGTACTAAACATTCTCAAGTGTCTTCATATGAACTTCTGATTGACCGGCAGATGTGTACAGCATTATTTTAGCGTTAGCGATGAATCCAATTTGCTTTATATCAATCATTTTTGAAGTTGCCTTTGCACATGGGAACAGGTTGTAGTGTCTTCCACGTGACATACCAAGTTTGGTGTTGATATCTCAAAGATTTGCTGAGATATGACTTCACTTCCTGTTTGGCAGCTTTTCTGCTGAATTTGAGTGGCTGTTCCGGACAAACGGTTGTGAGGATCAACATTTTTTGTGAAGCTTGGTCTGAAGATCATCTCTGGTGATTTTGAAGAAGATTTGACAACAATTGTAGGAGGAGAAGGCTTTCAAAGGTTTTTGACAAAACCGGAAATTGCGGAAAATCTATTCAACCGGAAATCGCCACTGCTATTCATACTAAAATCTAAGCATGTGCTTTTTTATGTGATGTCTCTTTAGGATTTGTTTTTGGCGTTGATACAATCGTGAATAATTACTGTGTCTTATCAAACCTAAACTCTCCTGAGCAAGCTGGCGAGCTGTAGCTGATATCTAAATGAGACAGAAGGACAGCGATATTTGGAAAAGGCATTGATTATTGGCTGCGATACATATTTATTAACTTCAACTTTATGTTGTCCCTTAAAGTCTGCAAAGCGTCTGCCCCAACTTTCTTTTCCCGACATTTACATTTATTTTGTACATAATCCATCCCCATACACCAGAGATTTTAAGAGTACAAATGCCTATCAATATGCAGTTGCAGGATGGGTGAACGACACCAATATATGGCATCTGGAGACAAAAAATATGTACGTGATCACAGGTCATGTAAGTAATTCAAACAGCGATTATCAACCGTGTTATTTTAGTGGTGGTTAAGAGTGCCAATATGGGCTAACGAGTTGTAGCTATAGCCTTTAGTAAAGGGCAAAACAGCTCGCTAGCTATTAGCACTCTAGCTTGCTCAGGAGAGTTTAGCTTTAAAAAGACACAGTAATTATTCACGATTGTATCAACGTGCTGCATTTCACTTAACAGGTCAGTCATTCCCTAAATCTTTTGGAATAGAACGAAATTGTATATCTGGGTTTCTTTGGCGACAGTTGTTGCATCCAACAGCACAACATATCCCAGGCATTTGAACGTTCTGTGGGTTGTGACAGACGCACAGCTAGACTACTGTGTCCTTGTTGGACACAAATATGGCGGCGCACAGTGGCGTCACATGGCCTCCGTGTAGAACCGCCACTGCGCCCCAGGAAGCTCAAACTACACTACGATGCCAAAAGAAAGGTGTTTCTGTCTCATGGTAGAATGTTCACTGATTTCACCTGTTTGATCGTTTTCATTTGACCACAGAATTGAAAGGACCAAGCAGATAACATACGTCTCTCATTACACTCCGGCAAAGACGAGCTCCCACCTACCTTCTCCGTGTCGACTCCCCTCTGTAGCCTCTCGCAGCCGGTGAGTTGCGATGGGAAGCGTTCAAGGCGCGAGGTAAAGCTCTTTTACGTGTAGTCTGTCCGTTTCTGCTTTGTGTTTCTGCCTAGGGATTTCAAATACTAACTTCAAAAATGAAAGACGGCACCATAATGTTCCCGAGTCGCGTCAACTTCCTCGAGTATACAACAAAAATAAACCTTTATATCTACCTATACATTCCTTTCTAAATATCTCAGCGTCTACTACCATCAACGATAGCAAGCTGGTTTGGTACGTTTTAATGTCCCTTTGTAGTTTTAAGACAGACTATCACGAATGTGGTTTGTTTTTCTGTTCTCCAGTCGGATAGTGGAGTCTTCTTCCCTGTCTGATGCTTTCGGAAGATTTAGTCAAGCCTACAACCCTACCGCCCTCTGGCGTACAGGATGAGACATCAGATTTACTTTTCTGTAGTTGCAATGCTATATGAAATTAACTTAATGCAATGTCAAGACTCAGTCATTTAAAATCTTTCTGTTCACTTACATCAGATGTGTTATTGTTTACTGCATCAGATGTGTCACCATTTTTTTTGCCAACGTTTAGGGACATTGGAAACAGATTGAGGCCTTCTTTCTTGTTCAAAATGAACAATATATTGTTTTATAATCCCGGCTTCATAACATCGCAAATAGTGAACTAATAAAGTTACCTATGTTCTTTCTTCTTTCCGCGATATTTAAATATCACAAGATTGTCAGACGAAACGGAAACACGAATCTAGTGTATGTAGAACGAATCACATTGCGACCTTTTGCATACTAATCGGGTGGAGTTAACATGTTCGCACCCTGGCACACGGCCACAGCCAAAGCTCCGATGCTGAGCAAGCGAGTAGGAGAGAATGAAAGTAAAGTGATCGAGCAAGTGACCGCACAAGTGTAAATCTCGGACTGGCTTTTACTCGAAAGGTAAAAGAGATTTAAAAAAAAAATTAGAGGACTCATGCCGAGCTGGCCTTCTTGCTGTTGGACTAGTAAACATGTATTAACTAGCTGGCTTGCTATGTCTTGTGTTGTAGCGCTTGCGTGATGTTTGACTGTGTTAGCAAAGTCATCGACTAGTTTCTGATCATAAGCATTCTCTCGAGTCCGACAGTTTCAAGCAAGAATGGTTTATTTGACTGTGAAACACACAACAGCAAAACCATAGCACTTCCCAGGATTGCACTGGATCTTAACACTCTTTGTAACGCCCTAGCAACAAGCATAGCAATCAACATCACTGACCAACAACCACCATGACTGACCAGCAACGCTAGATAGATAGATAGATGGATACTTTATTAATCCCGAGGGAAATTTAGGTCATCCAGTAGCTTATACACTTAACTTAACTCACAAACATACATACACAAATCACAGTAGAAAAAACAATACACATAGGGAGAACATGTTCACAGGGAGTGGGGTTTATACAGATATTACAGTGTGCATTGATTGTGTCAGTGTTGATGTCCACGAGGAAAGTAGTGCAAAGAGTGCAGAGAGATGGTGTTCATGTGCTTGTGTGGATAGTGCAAAGATAGAGTACTTGTGCTTGTGTGTGTGAGGATAGTGCAAAGTGATATAAATAGTAGAGTCTGTGCAATGGGCTAGTATAGCCAGTAAAAAGATGGACAGTGGGATGGAATATAATGAGATGAGAAGAGGAGGGGAGACTGAGGTAGACTCATGTAGAGAAGAGAGGATAGCAGATAGATAGATAGATAGATAGATGGATGGATACTTTATTAATCCTGAGGGGGGGATTTAAGGACATCCAGTATCTTATACAGCTTATACAACTCACAGACACAACATAAACAAATCACATACAGATAGGGAGAACATGTAGAACAAGCATAGCAACCACCATAGCAACCACCATGAGTGCCCTGTTCTGTCAGACTACCATAGAGTTTACATAGATACATAATTAACTCGCTTTAATTCCCTTCTTGCTTGTTGTCTTCGCTCATTCACTCATTCTCCAACTGCAAACCCTGCATTAGTTTGCTCAAGTGGTATAATTAACGCACGGATAATGGTGTATGGGGTTTGGATTGTTACAACAGCGGTTCTTTATGTTGTTCAAGTGGTATAATTCATCCATGGATAATTGTGTATGTGGTTTGGATTATTACAACAGCGGTTCTTTATGCAAGAATCTTGCCAGGTGTAATACAAAAGGACGTGCTAACCACAAACAAAAAGCTTTTATAACGCCGTCGTTTAATTAACCACAAACAAAACGCTGTTATAACGCCGTCGTTTAACATCACAATCACCTGCGCACATGTGCCATCTAGCAGGTTCGCCAACATCACCTCCAGATGTATCGCCAGCGGCTAAACCTCTGTCGAAAGGGGCTGACTATGCTTATGATCAGAAACTAGTCGATGACTTTGCTAACACAGTCAAACATCACGCAAGCGCTACAACACAAGACATAGCAAGCCAGCTAGTTAATACATGTTAACTAGTCCAACAGCAAGAAGGCCAGCTCGGCATGAGTCTTCATTTTTTAAATTTCTTTTACCTTTCGAGTAAAAGCCAGTCCGAGATTTACACTTGTGCAGTCACTTGCTCGATCACTTTACTTTCCTTCTCTCCTACTCGTTTGCTCAGCATCGGTGCTTTGGCTGTGGCCGTGTTCCTGGGTGAGAAAATGTTAACTCCACCTGATTAGTATGCAAAAAGTCGCAATGTGATTCGTTCTACATACACTAGATTCGTGTTTCCGTTTCGTCTGACAATCTTGGGACATTTAAATATCGCGGAAAGAAGAAAGAACATAGGTAACTTTATTAGTTCACTATTTGCGATGTTATGAAGCCGGGATTATAAAACAATATATTGTTCATTTTGAACAAGAAAGAAGGCCTCAATCTGTTTCCAATGTCCCTAAACGTTGGCAAAAAAAAATGGTGACACATCTGATGCAGTAAACAATAACACATCTGATGTAAGTGAACAGAAAGATTTTAAATGACTGAGTCTTGACATATCATGATTGAGTTAATTTCATATACCGTTGCAACTACAGAAAAGTAAATCTGATGTCTCATCCTGTACGCCAGAGGGCGGTAGGATTGTAGGCTCGACTAAATCTTCCGAAAGCATCAGACAGGGAAGAAGACTCCACTATCCGACTGGAGAACAGAAAAACAAACCACATTCGTGATAGTCTGTCTTAAAACTACAAAGGGACATTAAAACGTACCAAACCAGCTTGCTATCGTTGATGGTAGTTGACGCTGAGATATTTAGAAAGGAATGTATAGGTAGATATAAAGGTTTATTTTTGTTGTATATTCGAGGAAGTTGACGCGACTCGGGAACATTATGGTGCCGTCTTTCATTTTTGAAGTTAGTATTTGAAATCCCTAGGCAGAAACACAAAGCAGAAACGGACAGACTACACGTAAAAGAGCTTTACCTCGCGCCTTGAACGCTTCCCATCGCAACACACCGGCTGCGAGAGGCTACAGAGGGGTGTCGACAAGGTAGGTGGGAGCTCGTCTTTGCCGGAGTGTAATGAGAGACGTATGTTATTTGCTTGGTCCTTTCAATTCTGTGGTCAAATGAAAACGATCAAACTGAGGAGAATTCAGTGAACATTCTACCATGACACAGAAACACCTTTCTTTTGGCATCGTAGTGTAGTTTGAGCTTCCTGGGGCGTATCTACGGTGGAGGCAGTCGCCATCAAGGGGTCTGAATACTTTTGCAAGGAAATGTATATGTAGGTAAATAAAATGCCATGTTCCTTGCACTGGCCAGCTTGCAGATTCTGAGGATGGCCCATCGAAGTTAAGTTAGCCAATGTTGTAGCTAACTAACGTCAGTTAGCTGTATTCAGGGGCGTAGCCAGGACATTATTTCTGGGGGGGCCAGCTCTGGCCAGTCTTTTATTTAGGGTGGCACAATGGATTGAACCTTCTTATGGACACTAATGATGTCTTATTGATAATCCCATGTTATTGGAATGGGTGCTTAGATAATGTGCGAGTGCGATGTGTCATGATTATGTGAGGGGGTTCGGGACCTTAACACGAGACGGGGATGTTTTTAGTGCAAGTGACAGACACAATATGAATTGTCATTTGAGGCGATAATTTATTTAGGTAAACTGTAGCATTTTAAGTGAAATATTCCATTAATTTGCGATAATATATACATATGTATATATAAAGAGAAAGAAAAGCAAAAACATTACATCACACACACATGTCCCATAATACATAAAAAAATATCAACAATATGTACAATGTACATTGAACAGTATCACTACAAATAGTGAACAATATCACTAGCTTACTACATCAAATAGATTGTGGTGCTGAATGAAAACAGAGCACTGACAAACCAGGTCTATAAGGGGCACTCTTTGTTTGTGTGTGTGTGCGTGTGCGTGTGCGTGTGTGAGTGAGTGAGTGAGTGTAGATCCATGTAAATCATTTTACATAATTGTCATTTTTGTTTGTTAGAGGTAGAGTCTTCACTTATGGAGTATTCTAACCAGGGGTGGGCTGCATACCACTCACCCTTGAAGCTCCTGTTTCAGTCTTCCTGGAGTGTCTTGGGGAAATTTAGTTGAGGTTGCGCTGGAGCTTCACCCCTGGACTTGGAAATGTCTGTAAAACACCAAAGAATCCCATTAGTATCAGCTTTTAACTTAAGTGCTATCTACTTCCAATTACATGTTGTTCTTTTGTTGTTTTTTAAGACTAAACATACAATCATTAACATTTTACAGATTGAATAAATATATGTTTATATGGCCAGCCTTAAAATTATTTTTGTTTGCCATAAACCGACCGACCCTGTCCCATTCTTCAATTACGCGTGCTGGCAAAAAAAGCATGGATTTTCCTGTCTACCCCTGAGGCACTTATCCTTTTCATTGTGTCATCTTTAAAGAAAAGTTTTACACAACATTAACTATAGACTGCTTTTATTTCAATTTCAAGTGTAAACTAGCGACAGTGTGTTATCTATGACTAAGTGACACCTGGGAATGGACTTAAGCTAACTAGCTAGCGCTAGCTCGTTAGCTAGAGATAATCTTACAAGTTTGCAAAAATAACAGCAGCAGCCTAACTCAACTCACTCTGCCACAATTCCTCAATGTTGACACATTCTTACACATTAAATTGAGTGTGAAGATAACTTTATGATCGTATCATTTCAATGATCCTTTCAAGTATCACCAACTTACTCACCTGTTAGTTACAGTGGTATCCAGTGGTTAGCTGCTAGTCTCCATTGAAGCGCTGTCAGAATGCAGGCACGTTGGTTTGTGTCTTGCGCTGTTGATGGGGGCGTGGCCCAACATGTTGCAAATATGGGGCTTGTAGGGTAAGTGACAAATGACAATATAAGACGACTTGATAAAAAAAATACTAATGCATTTATTTCAGCTTTATACCGTTTCTGTTCAGGTGGGTTTTTTGTATTTTGTATT